>NW_010191012.1:5136-14225 GCF_000695765.1 Mesitornis unicolor
ACCAGAAAGTAGCAGCCCACCTTTGCTCCTTTCTTGCATAAAAGGGTTGAAATAAGAGATCATCAAGCCAGGATGGTACCTGAGCCCCAAATCCCCAATCTTGATCTTTGAGAGTACAAATATATCTGTCCTCCGCTTCCTTTTTCTCTCTCTTCCCTTTTGTGGTTTGCAGCTCAGGGATACCTCATATGGTCTGATCCCTGTTCCCTCCTCTTCGTTTAGCCTGCAGGTAGAGTCCCCCTAACATGGATTAGCAGCTGGGACTTGGCTGCCCAGGAACCATATCCCTAACAACATGCACCTTCTGTTGTCTCTGTTCTCCTAGTTCAGGCTATCCAGGGATAGATCTGTGTCTCCTTAGACAACCCAAAGCAGCTAGGCAAGCATGTGGAAGATTGGCTGAGCAAGGAGTGTCTTAATTCCAGAGGATCACTGTGATTTTAGAAGCATCTATCAGCCTGTATATGTGATGGAAAGCCTCTGGAGCCAACACAACTGAGTTAGTGTTCCTAGTTATGCTCAGCTCGCACCACACAGAGATCAAAAATAGGTCTGCTCTGCCTCCCCTTTCTTCCTTCCTGCTTTACCAGGCAGCCTCATACACAGGGTACAAACAAGACATTTTGCACAGAAGTTTAAGTTGTTCTTAATTCAAATCTCAGCATCTGTGTGCGCTGACATTCTGCTTCAGCACCTCTCCATCCTCTCGATACCGATGCGTCCTCCTAGGAAGGTCACTGCAGACCAGGCTCTGTTGCATTATGCCAGGCTCTGCGTCTGAAGGGGACTAGGTGCTCTGTCAGAGGTCCTTCTCTGTGGCTTCTTTCTCTATAACTTATTTTCTGAATATAAGCAGAAAAATGCTCATTTGGGTGAGTTTCCCTTTTGTGAAATCCATAGTGGGAAGCAGTCTCTTCCCCTCTCAGCACCAGTGGGAGTTCTTCTCCTTTGTTTTATCAGGACAAGAATCTCTTGGCTGCTTCTGAAAGCAGCTGTAATGTGAGGAACACGATCTTAGATTTGAATCCTTTTTCACTGGAGAGGAAAAGAAATTACCATTTTACCTACTTGCGCAAGCAAGGTCTTGTCACCAGTTTCCAAAACAGTAGGTACAGGGAAGGACTTTGGATATAACACAGGGAAGGTCTCTTAGCCTTCTGTGCATCTCCACAGTCACACTTGTGCTGTGGACCCAGTGTGCAAGGCCAGAAACTGGAGGTCATAAACCTATTCGTAAACCAGCTCCAGTGTTCGCCAGCGTTGCTTTTCAGAGGTGCCATTCAGTGCAGAAAGAGCAATGCTCCCTGCCCTTGCAGTATTTGCTAACTTGGGTGGTAACTTTCATAGGATTAATTGGGAACAGTCTTCTAGGCCATGATTACACAGACCTGAGAGCTGGCAGTAACTGCTAGCACACCTTCAATTTGGTAGGTACCTATGTGCAGAAACACTAAGGTCTGTCCATCTGTGTGTGCAATAACCTTTGGCAGAGCTTTTTCTTGTTCCTTGTTAAAGACTCTGGTGCCAGTTTCTCAAAGACAAGGTGCTGCTGAGAGGGGTGCAGTGCTGCTGAATTAGCTGTCCCAAATGGAGACAAGTGCATTGGCTGCTGCTCCAATGATTGCAGTAGCTTTGTGGAAGGAATGTGCAGAAGAATTTTGAAAATTTCCTATCGGCATGCACAGCACATCTCAGCCAGAAGTGAGGTAGATAGCAAGAGGAGGTAGCACCTCCTTCAAAAAGGGAAGAGGTTTGCATTTGCACGAAGAGTGAGCCAGGCATCTCCATCTTTGGAATAGCAGTGGAGGTGAGCTGACTGATGTGAATCTGCTTCAGATTCCAAATCTGCTTTTAGCTCCAGATTTGTTTTTTCATCATGGTAGTGTTGAAACGGTGCTCTGGGAGTCTTCACAATGCGTAGGAGGAACTTCAGTGATAAGGAATGTAAAAAATGCTTCGCTTGCGAGTTAAAATTGGAGAGAAGGGAGGAGAAGGAATCTAGAAGAAACTTGTACCCTTTCCCCAGTTCTTACCAAGTAAGGTTGCATAAAAGGCTCTGCTTGTTGATCTGTGCACTAGTTAGTCAGATGAGCTGCCCTTTGTCTGAGCAACAGAGACCTTTCCCCTCTTCCCCTGCTCAGCTTTTTGAAACAGTGCACTTTGTCCAAGCCACTGCCTAGGAATTGCATGGACACGGTGGATGGAGTAGGAAAATCTGGGTTCTCCAGCTGCTATTGGATACTGACTCAATTAAGGAAGATTTCGACAGATGAAAGTGCTTGCCAGGTCTCCTCTGGTCCGTGAGGAGTCCACTGCTAGAATGCTGTGCAGGCATCTAGCTTATCTGCAGTTGAATTATGGATGTCTGTTATTTCTAGAATTCAGCAAAATCCCTTTTGGAATTGCAGCTTCCTGAAATTAGCTTTAAGCGTGGCTGTAACCAGGCTTTTCTTTTGTCTCATGCATTGCACAGAAGTGGTATTTATGAAGCTGTAGTTCTCTCATTTGGAGCAAGCATACTTCTGGGCAGATTATGGGACCAAGCAGGACAGAGGGCTTCACTTGCTGATCTAATAACACCTTAATATTTATATGGTACACTACCCTGTACAACAAACGTGGTGAAGACCTGATCGTATAACAACTCCATCTTCCACAGATGGATGGGTCTTAATAAAAAAATGCAGTGAGGTGAGGCAACTGAGAACAGCAGGGAGGAACCAGAGGAGGGGGAAGACCTTGTTTTGGATCTCAAGCAGAGAGCTTTTGTGTCATGCAATAACATGGTGGCCAGAGAGGTCAATTCCTTTATTCCACAGGACACATGCAACCACAGGCCTGGCATTCAGGGAGTCATATAACACTACTGTCCCCTTTCTTCCAGTCTTAATCCTGGTGTGTCTTTTTCCCTCCAATGAACGGGTAATGTTTCAGATTAAGTCATGTGCACTGTAGTAGAGCGATTACATACAGAGAAATCACAAGCTGTGATTGTTTTAGATTTTATATTGATTTCAACCAAGTTCCAGAGTTGCTGCTTTGATCTAGCACATCTACAAAATAATAAAAGATGTTTTCTTTGAAATAAATTTTATCTTGCTGTGTGTACATTTCATGAGTATGATCCTGGTCTCTTTCACATCCTTGTCCTAGAAGATTATCAGGACAAATTCTGCCTTTTGTTCTGTTCATCGAGGCATTCTCAGATTTTCTTGCGGGAACCACCCTAAAAGATCATCCCCCCTCCAGCCATTCTTCTGACTGAGCCAAACTGTAATTCCTACAACTTCTACATCTGCCACAGTCATGCGAGATGAGGGCAACTTTGACCATTCCCACTCTGTAGTGGGGAAGAAACAGACACATCACAAGCTATGATGCCCTGACTGACTGTTCACAGCCAGGAATAGTTTTGGGATGCCACCTGCGTGTGAGATGCTTTCAGGGTGGGCATTTAGTTGTGACCTGACCTAAGCAGTTGTTTGTAATGATTATATCTGCTGGGTGGGGAAGCTAGATGCCACCAACTTAATCTGCTACTACAGATGAAGAACAAGCCTAAGGGCATATGGAAAGTCATCCTCACCACTAGAAGCTTACTTGGCTTTGTGTTAAACCCTTTGTGATCATAAAAGAAACCCAGCTTGTTTGTCAAGAGCCATGCCCTGGTACCTTTTGAAAAAGGTGGAGTTAAGGAGGCATCTACTAACTGGCAAACTCAGATTAGAGCCAAAACCTTCCACTGATTTCAGCAGATGGGAAATTAAAGATACTACTGGGTGAAAACTATCAGCTTTAATAATCTAGAAATACCCAATTCACTTGCATTGTTCTTACAAGATATTCCACCAGAAGGTTTTCCTTCTGCAAGGTTCATGGGAGGCACATTAGACAACAAAACAAGCACGATTCAGAGTCCCGAGAACTTGATGCTGAAAGCAACAATCGATAAAGCAGTAAAAGCAGTTTTGGAAGGACTGGACAAGGATTCCCATTCTCAGCAGAGAGGCAAATTGAATTGTATTCTACATCCTGGAGGAATTACCTATGGCCTTAACTTCTAATTAATAATAATGAAAAGCATTAACTAGCCTTCTGCTTTTATCCAGTACTCATGGGGCAGATCAAGGTTTAGTTAGGCAGAAAGAAATCAAAACCTGAACCTCTCAGATGAATTCTTTTAATCACCACACTATTGTCAAAGCAAAAGAGCAACCTAGGGTGAAGGTCTCCCTTGGAGGAGACAGCCTTAGCTGGAAGCTTAAATCCCATAGAAATCCTTAACCAACATAAGGAGCAGGCATCATGAAACACTGGCATCATGAAACACTGAAGAAACAACTTGGCCAAGGGGGACTGAGAGCCCTATTAAGGTTGGAGTTTGCTCCTAGGTGGATGTGGTGGGAAATGCCTACCTGAGTAAGCTCTGAGAAGTGCTGAGTCTGTGGGCCTTGAACACAAACTAAGCAGTTACCTGCTCCCCCTGGTACAAACCTTGGCCCTTCAGGGGCATGCCCAAACCCTTCCTTTACCAGATCTACTTAACCTCAATTATAAAAGCACAAGTCTTTATGGGTTTTTGCAGCCACACGGTCAATTTGTTGAAAATTGTGCACTTACAGACCTTTATAAATACAGTCTACAATGGTTTAAAACCCCACACCAGCAAGGTGGCTACATGTTCTCTAGGAACCAAACAGTGCCATCAATAAATCACTTTTATCTAATCACTGGAATAAACCTGCTTTTCCCTTTCAGCCAGTTTAACTACTAAGAACTTTCTCCTCAAGGTCAGTTCCAATACACACTGTGTGCTAAGACTGAGCAAGTACAAAATAGTAACAGCAGCCCCCAAATCCTCTTCGCTCTCCAAACCCCTACCCTGCTACAAGCATTAAAAAAAAAAACCCTCTTTGCATTATAAAATGGTATTGAAAGCTCTTTGAACTGAAATGTAATTACAAGCAATAGATTGTTACACTTTTATACTGTTTTGAAGAGTATCTCTGTTCCCCACACCATAATACTGGATCAGCAGTTTAGTTACAAAGACTCTGCATTCAGAGGTGGGCAAACCGAGGTGGCTTTGAATTTTGGCACTGGCCGGGTGAAACTCTTGACACTTGCCTGTAAGTGCAACCCTGGCCATTGGAAAGGATTAGGTAAGTGCAGTACAAAGCATGTGTCAGAGCATCACAGAACCTTCCTTTCCCACACAAAAGGCATTTTAAGTATGGTTAGAGCAGATTATGCTCAAACTCACTGAGATCAGCTTTGCCTCCTTCCCTCCCACTGCTGCCAGTTTCTGACAGCTTATTGCAAGGTATAATTAGGGATTTAGTTTCTAGTCTTCTTTCAGGCATATATTTGCCTCTTTTTTTTTTCCCCTTCTCTCAAGAAATTGAGTCATTATTTTGTTTCCTCATTAATTCTGCCCTTGAGAAAGTTTTGTCTTTCCCCCAGCATGGGATATTTTTGAGGGCACACTACTTGTTTCCACTAGTAGTGTAAACTAGAAATGGTAACATTTTAGATACTTAGTATGACTATTTCACAAAACTGTTGTCTGTTGCTTGCCTTTAAATATATGTACACACACATATCTATGCATACACATAAATACATAAATAAAGCCAGAAACATAGCTTTGGAGCTGCTGAAGAGTAGAAGCTATTTATAGATTAACCTTTTAATGTTTTAACAGTAATGGTTAAGCACTAACACTTCCAGGGACTGCACATTGCATTAAATAACTAGATCACATGGGAAGCATCAGCTTGTCATATCTCATCCCACAGTGTGCTACAAAAAGCTCTTTAGTGCTTTCTCAAGTAGAAGACATTGCTCCCCTCACTCCCATTTTAAAGCACAGGCACAGCTTCTGCTTCCTTCCCCACAAATAAGCTATTTTCTTATTCTCACCTTCTTGCTTGGATTGTGCTTGCCCTGCTGGAGCCTATGCTCAGCCTAAGGAAGCCCTTGAGCTCCCACCCTCCTTTCCAGTGCTTCCCCATCCCTGCTTATATCTCCCATAGCCACAGGTCCCTGTTTTCACCCACCTTGGGCTCAGGCACCTTCCCAGCCCCAGCAGGCATCCTTTGGTCTCTGTAAAGCAGTTTCCATAAGGCTCCTCTTGCCCTGCTCACACAGCCTCAACTCAGCAGGACTGAGCTCCCCAGAATAGTAGAGGTGCAAGCCCTTTTGCCAAGCACACCCTAGCCCAGGCAGACTCACTTAGCACCCAGCTTTCTCCTGTTCCCCTGAGCTGAGCTCCCAAATCACCTGGCTGGCATGTCAGAGCCCATTTCCTCAGGTGGGCAGGCCAGCTGTGGGTGATGGCCCATCCCTCCTGAAGCCCAATGACCCCCATCCAATTGCACTTACCTTAGCAGGTGGGACAGATGCCAGTCCAGCAAGAAGTATATTCAAACCTTTGTGAAACAAGCCTCTGCACCGAAATTAGAGGAGACAGGAGTGCCTGTGAGCAGACTGCCAGGGCAGCCAAGTGAGCACGTCCAGCCTATCGTGCCCAGGGATGCACATGGCCCAGGAAACCTGGAGCACAAGAGCCAACAAGGCAAAGCCGTCACCGTCTGCTGCCCAGGTAGGGCAGGAGCAACCCTCTCTGCGTGACGGCTGTTGCCCTGAGCGGCCCAGATGGATGCTTGGTTTTCACTCCACATCCTCTCATAGAAGTGGAAAACTTTTCTTCCTGTGGAATAGGCAAATGTGGTAGCAGTGAGACCGATTTAGCCATGCTTTTTTTCTTTGGCAGGCAAGTCTGTCAGAGAGAAAGCTGCACTGGCAAAATATGCAGCTCTGGGTGGCAGAGCCCAGGTGCAACGCTTTCATCTCTGACCAAGTTCACACACTTTGAGAGGCTGCAGAGCAAAGCAAACCCGATGGGAGTGTATCTGGCAAGAAAAGGAGAGGAGGCTCACTGCTCGCTGTCTCCTTGCATCTTGGATGACCTCAGACTAAGCTGCTTGGCTGAGAGCGGTGCTGCATTGCTTCTGTCATGCAAAAGGTTGCCATTTTCATGTGCTGGGTGGCTGTGGGCAGCACCACACCTCAGCAATGCAGAGGGAAGAGTGTCCCCTGCATCACTGCAAAGACATGGGATGTGGATCATGGGGAACAGCCCCTGAGGAAGGGCTGCCCTATGACTGTGTGGCAGTGGGGATGCCAGAGCTGTGACCCCTGGCCCAAATGCCTTGGCAGAGGCCCACCAATTGCCTGGGCTAAATGCGGGCATCACTGTACAGGGCTGTCTGGAGGCTGCTGTGAGAGCTCCTCAACCTCAGGCTGCCACACAGTCAACCTGCTGGAAAATAAATGCGACAGCCCTCTTTGGAATCACCTGGTCTTAAAATTGTGAATGCCAGTGACACTTGTCACAGTTACAAGGCCAGTGATGCTGCCCGCTGCATCCTGATCCCTCTGCAAGCGCCTGCAGAGGCTTCCTGCCTGTTTTCCGCCGGGGCGAAGCTTCATGTTCTCCATTCTGGCACCAAGCTAGGCTGCAACCAGCCCATTCACTGCCCTCCAGGCTGGACTGTTCTTTTGAACAATCATGTTTCTTATGATATGCTGTAATTACTGACCTTCTGAAAAGGAATAATTTTTATTTGCTAACTGAAATGTGGAATTAGGGAGAAAGGGCTCTTAAACAGCGAGAGAGCGCATGCGTGTTCAACCTCATCTGATGCTGTGCACCACGACAAGGTGAGTTAGAGGAAGGCAATGAACACGAGTAGCGCTGATGCAAGGTTGAATCATGGCAAGATTTCTTGCACTGAAAACCATGCGTGTGCCCCAGTCATGCAGGTAACAGCAGCAGAGGTGCAGCAGGCAGGAGTGCCCATGGGTTGCAACCCCAGTCTTTAGAGGCTGTACCACTTCAATACTGTGCTGCCCAAGAAACTACATTAAAGCTTGCATAGCCTCCAGTTATCTTTTTTTTTTCTCCTTTGTTTTGACTATGCTTTTAGAAACTTAATTTATGAGTGTCCCCTCACTCCAGTCTCCATTAACAGTAATGCTTTTGCTGTGAGTCTTTTTTACTCTGCTTTTCTTCTTTATTGCTGCTATGTGTCTAAAGAAATCTTCATGTCAACCAACCCTAAGTTCTCCCCTTCCCTTTCTCAATTATTTCTTTGTTTCAGGTTTAAGCATGGATTCTGGTACTCCAGGCGGATTTCCCCTTGTCAAGAGCAGCCAGTGACATTTACTGGAGTAGGGCTCCTCAGGGAGCCTGCACCGACATGTATTTGATGGTTATCACTGTTGTCCTGAATGTCCTTTCCCAGTATGAAGCATCCGGGTTTCACTCAACCCCATGTGTTGATTAGCAACACCCTCAAAAGTCAAGCTATTTTGGGTCTTTATCATGAGGCATAGTTAACACAGATATTTGTGGGTACAGCTTATTCAGTATACTTCACATCATTGACAGGCAGCACCCAGCTCATCACCGGTGGGCACAGGTAGGGACCGGTGATGCTGAACACCAAGCCACTTTGAAACATGATGTGCTAAGTCACCAGTGCTGGTGCTGTCACAGATCCAGCCAGCCAAGCTCAATTCAAAGCCAATGTTAGTGGGTCAATAAAGGCCCCAACTGGTGCTGTCAGTAGAAGTAGGAACTTCAGGGTTATTCACGTCAATTTAAAGGCACTGTGCCATCACAGTGAGCTGAGCAGAGCCCTCAGTATGTGTCTTGGCTCAACTCAGGAAATCGGTGGGGTAAAAGCCTCTTACTTTGATGTGCAAATACTTACAACAGACAAAAAGTATGGGCAGCCGAATGTTCAGCGCCACAGATGATGAGCCACAAGTGAGTGCTTTGGTGGTAGGCTGCTGGACCTCGACTTGGTCAGCCTAGAGAGATGGAGGGAGACTGAAGTAATTCTGATTTTCTGGAGTGGGTGGCAGGGGGCTGCGGTGTGTCCATGGGTGACCCGTCCAAGCCTGGCTGGCTCCATTCACGGGGACCTGGGTGGCAGGAGGCAGCCAGGCCATGGTCCTCCAGATCTGGCTTTATCGCGGCCCTAGAGACAGGGAGAGGGGCGCCTTCCTCCCCCTCCCCT
>NW_010191013.1:0-1199 GCF_000695765.1 Mesitornis unicolor
AGTCACTATATATACTAGATATGTTGTATGAACTCTCTATATCGTATGAACTCTATATACAGTATGAACTCTATGTATATATATATAGCATGAACTCTCTATAGATAATGAACTGAATCTATGCAGTATGAACAATGTATTTACAGTATGAACTACAGATATAGCTACTATATATACTAGATATGTAGTATGAACTCTAGATATAGTATGAACTCTATATACAGTATGAACTCTCTATAATGAACCATATCTATACAGTATGAACTCTCTATAATGAACCATATCTATACAGTATGAACTCTATGTATATATATATAGCATGAACTCTCTATAGATAATGAACTGAATCTATGCAGTATGAACAATGTATTTACAGTATGAACTACAGATATAGCTACTATATATACTAGATATGTAGTATGAACTCTAGATATAGTATGAACTCTATATATATAGCATGAACTGTATGTATAGTATGAACTCTATATACAGTATGAACTCTCTATAATGAACCATATCTATACAGTATGAACTATGTATTTACAGTATGAACTATATATAGTCACTATATATAATATATATAGTATGAACTCTATAGATAATGAACTATATATATACAGTATGATCTATGTATTTACAGTATGAACTGTAGATATAGCTATGATATATACCAGATGTGTAGTATGAACTCTATGTATAGTATGAACTCTATATAGTATGAACTAAAGTATGAACTCTTTCTGTATAGTATGAACTCTTCATATATATTATGTACTCTATATATGCAGTCTGAAATTCATATTCTGAAATGTGTGTATACGTGTGTATGTATGTGTATGCATGTGTGTGCATATGCATATGTGTATACGTGTGTGTATGTGTGTGTACAGATATGTGTATGTGTGTGTTTGTGTGTATACGTCTGTGTGTATATGTGTGTGTATATGTGTGTTTATATGTGTATGAGTGTACAGATATGCATATGTGTCTGTGTTTATGTGTCTGTATATGTGTGTATGTGTATAACGTGTGTATATACACACATGTGCCTGTGTATATATACATACACATACATGTATGTATTAGTATGAACTCTCTCTATGTCATGAACTATATATACACAGTATGAACTCTTTCTATACAGTAGGAACTCTGCATATATGATATGAACTCTATGTATGTAGTATGAACTCTATGTA
>NW_010191014.1:0-692 GCF_000695765.1 Mesitornis unicolor
AGCTTCCTGGTAACTTCCTACGTCTGCTCCCCTGTACTCCGAGCTCACTCTTAGCCTGGTTCCTGGTCTCCCTCCTAACTCATCATCCTCATCTTCCCCATTCCTCGGTACCCCAGGATCCCATCACCCCATTAAACCCAGTTCTCCCAGCACCCCATCTCCACACTAAACCCAGTCCTTCTAGCACCCCAGCTCCACCGTAACTCCACAGCCCAGCTCCCCAGGACCACGACCATGGCGTTCATGGTGAAGAGCATGGTGGGGGGGCAGCTGAAGAACCTGACGGGCGGCCTGGGCGGCGAGGAGAAGAGCGAGGGTGAGAAGTCTCCGGCTGAAGCTCAGGGCATGACCCGGGAGGAGTACGAGGAGTACCAGCGGCAGCTGGTGGAGGAGAAGTGAGTACGACCAGCACCGGGTACCAGGATGGACTGGACCCCCGGGGTGCTCCCTCTGCACCCCCCTCCCATCCCATGGGAAGGGGGTGGCAAGGCTGGGAGGGAGTACAATGAACCCCCTAATCCCTTAATCCGCTTCCTCGTCCGGGAGATGGGATTGTTTTCTTTTTTCAGGCAGCGCTGTAAAGGGGGAAGCTGGGGGCAATCGGGACTTTGCAGAGGAGATGGGGGTACCCAGGCTTGGGGGGTGGGTAGAGATGCTCCGACAGAGGGACTGGGGGCAGCGGCTGGCAGTAA
>NW_010191014.1:702-3540 GCF_000695765.1 Mesitornis unicolor
TGCAGGATGGAGAGAGATGCCCAGTTTGCCCAGCGCAAGGCGGAGAGGGCTACGGTCAGATCCCACTTTCGAGACAAGTACAGGCTCCCCAAGGTATGGCCATGCTGCATATGGGGGGGACAGACACAGGAAGCCCTCATGGGGCATGGACAAGCCCCCTGCTCTGCAGGCAGGGGAGTGGGCACTGGATACCCTCACCTGGGTGGGTTTTGAAGCTACGAAGCCCGAGCGCAAACCAGCTCCCCTCAAAAACCTCCTTCCTCCCAAATCATGGCCCCTTCCTGTCACCCCTGAGCACCGCAAGCCACCAGCCCCAAAAAGCAAGACCCCCCCAAAAAAAATCCCCCTCTGCCTTCCTTGATCTCCCCATCCCTTTGTTTTGCCCTCAAAATCCAGCTGGGCGAGGGAAAGCCACCTCCACCCTGGTCTCCCAGCCCCACAGCCAGGGTTACACCTTCCTAGCTGGATTAGCCAGCTCCACAACCCGGATTATTTGGCAAAGATCTCCCTAAAATCCACTTTTGGAACTTCCACCCAATGAACGATTCATTAGAAACAATTTAATCAAGGGCTAATTCAGCCATTCTTGGAAGTGCCACGAGCATTTCCCGTCCCCCCCCAAACCCACCCTTTATTCAGTGAATACTTGAAATTGGAGCTGGGCTAATTTTAGTGCAGAAAGGTCAGCTAAGCCAAGGGATATTGTTCAGATATTGTTTGATATCGTTCAGATTGTTTGATATCATTCAGCCAGCCTGGCTGCACACCCCACAGCTTCCTACACCCCTTTTACTGCCAGGAAATAAACAGCTGGAGAATTTATTTCCTCCCTGCCAAAGGCAGAAAAAGGCAGAAAAATAAGAGATGGGGGAAGGGGTTTGTTCAGATCCCCCCCTCACACACACGCACTCCTTTTGCTGCTTTCTTGTGCTTGAAGTGTCCTTTCTAAGTTTTTCTAATCTCTGATCCCCTCTGGGTCAGCAGTGATGGAGCTCATGGGCACCATCCTACCCCCTGCACGATGATTTTGAGCCCCAGGGACCAACCCGTATGGACCTTAAAATGCGAAGGCAGCCCAAAGCTCATGCAGACGCGAGTTTAGGTCCTCCAGAAGCCCCCTTCCCACCCCGCCTGACCTTCTCCTGGCCCGTTCCAGAACGAAACGGATGACAACCAGATCCAGCTGGTGGGAGGCGACGTGGAGCTGCCCAAAGAGCTGGCCAAGATGATCGAGCAGGACAACGAGGAGGAGGAAGAGAAGAACTCAGTTATCGGCCAGCTCAGCAACATCCAGAACCTGGACCTTGACTCCTTGAAAGACAAAGCTTCGGCCACGCTAGAGGACCTGAAGCAATCGGCCGAGAAATGCGCCGTGATGTGACCCGGCTGAACCCCCCCTCCCCATCACCGGGACGGTGGGGGAGAAGGGAGGGGAGGCGGCCAGGGGTCCGGCGGTAGCTGTCACCCGCAGCAGGGACCCCGCTGGTGTTGTCACCCTTGCCTTGTGTGCATCGGGTCCTTCCGAGCCCTGTGAAGCCTCGAGTCCCTCACCCAGATGCCCCTGACGTGTGGTTTTTTTTTGTTGTCTTCTCCGCTCTGAGGTTAGAGCAAAGAGCCAGCATGTGTCCCCCCCATACCCCAACGCTCCCTCTGTGCAGTGGGTGTCTTTAGCCAGAGTTGGGGGGGGTTGCAGGGAAGGAAAGCCCTGGGTGACCTTGAGGTGTCATTGAACTGCAGTGGCATGGGAAGGCAAAGAGCAGTGGCCACATCTCTGCCTACGCATTTCGACCAAGCCTCCCAAAAAATGACAGGGATTTGCTTTGTGAGGACAAGGCACAACGAGAAATGTCCCCCCGCCATGCATCCCATACCCCATCAAGGAAGGAATAACAACTCAGCTGTGCAAGAAGTACCAACCGCTCTGCCCCTGGGGGCTCCTCGCGAAGGAGTCAGCAGGCCAGGACCGGCTGCAGCATCCCAGCCAGCCCAGTGGGAACTGAGAGGGGGTCAAGGAGCAGAGGGGTAAAGCCTGAATTAGCGCCAGAAAGGAATAAAAGCCCTCTCCGGTGCTCATCCAAGCACCCAGCAGCCCTTCCTGGAGCAGTGGTGGGATACCCTTCCTCTCTCCCCTGTGGGATCCACTCGTGTCCTTTTCCTTCCAGGAGAAGAATGAAGAAATAAGAGGAAAAAAACCTAAACCCTCTCCTCCTCCATCGTGCTGTGGTTGTGTGCTGTGTCGAGTGTCCCCCCCTTCTCCATACCGTCCTTGTGCCACGGTACCGTTATAACCGATGGAATAAATACCAGGAGATGTCTATGCATTCCTTGGGCTCCTCGAGCATCGTTCCTGATGAAGGTGTTGGGGTTCCCCAAAGCAAGGGGGGGGTCGGAGACATCAAGCCTGTCAAGGAGGGTGGAGCAGAGCAGAGAAATCCCCTCCAGCATCACCAAGCCAGCACCGTGCTTGGCTACAGCCGGGTGTTTTGCGCCACAGGGGTGCTACGAGCAGCTCTTTGTCCACAAAAGCAAACCAACTCCTGGGATTTCACAGATTCGGGGCTATTTTAGTAAAAAAAATAACAACTCCATCAGATCAGTCTCCAGCTCCCTGCCTCATGGACACTGCCCTGAGCAAGGACACATCTTAGTGAGAGAAGTCCAGGTGTGACTTCAGGGCACCCAGGCTGCTGGGTACCTGCTATTATCATTATTAATAGTAGTAGTATTCTATTTTTATTACTGCAAGGAGTCTGGATCAGGATCTGTAACCCCCCCCTAGGACACAACCTGGACCCTCTCCCCCACTTTTTACTTTGCTCCCCCCCCTTCTCCACTCCC
>NW_010191015.1:0-3559 GCF_000695765.1 Mesitornis unicolor
CATGAAGACTAGATGCTTTCAAGCCCAGTAGGCTGAATATGACTACTGAAGAAGAGATGACTGTGAGAAAGGACTCTGCATAGAAAAGCAACTTAAAAAAAATTAAAAGATTAATTACAGGCCCAAAAGAATTGCTGTTACCTCCTTTTCTACTGTCCTAGATGAAAACACAGCTTTGACTATAAAGTGGTCCTCAGAGATTTGTCTCCATCTATCCCCTCTTCTAAAGCAGCAAAGCTTTTCTACAGCAGTGTTTTATTATAGGTTTGCTTCATTCTTATTTCTAAACCTCTAGTGGGAAGGAAGGAAGGGCTGCTTAGCATAGCTGTCATATTGGCCCACTGTAACTATTAAACTTTCTGTACTCAAAACATAATCCCGATGTCTTTTATTCTTGCCATGGATGCCAGTTAGTATGAAATGTGTTTATTACTGAAGCTAATGGGTACAGACAAGCTGTGTGGGTTGCTTCACCTGCGGCAGATTCATTAACCCTGGGTTTCTTTACTATCTTCTCCACAGATACTAGCTGAAACTACTCAGTCATATAATTGACTTTAATGGCCCCTGAAGTAAGCTTACTCCTGGTTCAGATCACTTACTTTGGATCCGAATGAAGCTGAAAGTAGTTAAGTTTCTTGCCAAGGTCATGTTGTGAGTCATTGTCAGAGCTGGAAAGAGTACCCAGCATTTTTTGGCTCCTGGTCGTTTACTTAAGACACAAGACCTTGCTTGTTTTTCTTAAATTGTTTTATTGTCCTTTACAGAACATGGCATCTGTTCAGAGTTTAGGATTTGCACATGGATTATAAGTAACTACCCCTTTGTGAGAGAAGCAGAACGTATTAATTCTGCTATTGCAATAACTGATGCTCCCTTTCACTCCTAACATATCATTTCTGCCTTGCTGGAAAAGAAATGATGGAGTTCAGAATTCCTTTTCAGTAAAGACTAAAACATCCCACTAAATTAACCTCAGCCCACATCTACTCTCAAACTTAATTTACACCTGACTGTCAAGCAGCCATTTGGGTCTGAAATCCTTGAAGTTTCTAGAGCAGCCAAGATTTCGAGAAAGGTTCATTTGAGGGTTATCGCTTCCTTCACAGCTAACAGGCTACCTCTAGCAGCAGTTTAAATAAAGTTGCTATTGTAGAATTTTCTGTAGATAACCAGGAGCTGTCAAGTGGCAGAATTTCCTCTTGCTTGCTATGGGCTATGACAGATTCAGCATATGAACCCCACTCACTGTCCTCCCCTCTTGGAGAACATAAATTATTGGCTCTTATACCATCGTGTTGCTTGGATTCAGCCGAGAGCTTGTGTAAACAAACCCAAGTTACAATGCAAGAAGTAGGAGTGAGTCATAAACAAAACACAGACATATGCTCTCTTATAAATAAAGACCTGGATGGCCAACTTCCCAAAGTCTGGTTTTCATTAATTACAGAACAAAATACATTTTCCATATGTAACCCACTCCCTACACCAAAAAGAAAAATAAAACTCACTTGCAGTTTGTGATTCACAAAGGACAAAAAAAAAAGGAATGCAGTCATTTCGGTACCAAAAGAAAAAAAAAGAGAGAGGAAATGAAATATCCTTGTTGCTCAGGAGAAGATAATTAGTTGAGCAAAATTCCTCTCAAGTAGGTCACCCCTAGAAAGTGTAGATGCAAAAGCCCTAAGGGTAAGTGGCAATGAGCTATTTCCCAGCCATCTGATCAAAAAAAGGTTAAATCCCTGTCACACAAAATTATTACTCTCATCTGGCCTCTCTGGTGATTTACATACGTAGTCCCAGTATTTCCAGCCCTAAGCATTCTACTCCTTTGTGTCCCTCCCAGATCCTAAGAGTAGCTTCAGGTCAGAAGATCTGAGAAGTAATTTTACACACTCTTAGTATTTGCTGTCCACCTTTTGCCTTTTATTGCTATTGTGAGGGCACATCTTCAAGCCATCTTTTAGAATATTCCTGTATTCAAGTTGCGATTTTTTATTCCAGAAAATAAAGGTGAAATTTTTCAGTTAATGACAGAAATCTTCAAGATGGAATTTTAGCAAAAATACAGGAAAATTGCAAGGTTTATGGTGAAATCAGGAGATCTGGCATTACTCTCAACTTTCATTGGAAAGAAAGTAAGCCAAAGGAGAGGAGACTAATTTGAAATAAAGCATTAGCCAAGTAACTACAAAGATTTTATGTTTTCACTGAGATCTATCAGCAGTCAGTTGTTTCTGCAGCTCAGTATTACCACCCCATCACAGTCAATGGAGATCTGGTCTATTCAGTCACTAGAGGATGACCTCTGTTTTTAAAATGGGAACATGTCATTTGAGGTGACCGTGGACATGGACATCCTTCCTGATACTGGATAAGGAGGGTGCAGGTCTCCTGCACATCCTGCAAAATCCAATGAGTGTCTTAGGCACTCAAGAGGTCTAGGACATCCAGGCTTAGAGGGTGAACAGGCAGTGCCTGAGTGCCCCAAGGGTAAGCATGGTAACTGCCTATAAAGCAAGAAGATATTGTCAGGTATCTATACTTATATGTAAATCAATGAGCTGGACACCATTCTTGGTGTCTTTCTTCACATTGTTTAGATACTGTTTTGCCCTCCTAAAACTTTGCAAGCTGACAGTCCATTTCCTTTTAGACGGAAACTCATTTTCTCATTTAGAAAAACAAACACATATGCTGTTCTGTGCTGGCTTACTGCACTAATTTTTTTTCTTTTGTTAATACTTTGGGGTGTTTATAGTTTTCTCAGGAAGCTTTTTAGAGCTACTAATAATGCTTTTGCTCTTCTCCCTAGAAAGTGTATGAGCTTACAAGCTCTAGAAAGTATCTGAGTTGTGTTATGTTGTCCATCAATAGTTGGAATGTGTGTACTAAATAAGTAATACACTTCCAAGTCAAGCTTTTTTAAGGAGATGTTAGAAAACCCAATATTATTCTGACTATTGAGAGTCAGGGAGATCTGATTTTACATTTGGAGTATGGAGACTATGCAGAAAAGAGTCTGATGGGTCTGCAGGGGGAAGATTTAATGAGGTGTGCATATAACAAAATATCAGGGAGATCTGCCAAAATAAACCACTATTGAAGTGAAAGCTATTAAGTGTTATCAACTCATCTGGAAGCTCTTGGTGAACAATCTTTGATATAAAATATTTATTTATATTGCCACGTGATATACTGCTCTGCTGAAAACCAAAGACACATACTAATCTTTTCCATTTTATCCAGACAGATCCTGCACATCCCTGGACCAAAGTTGGTCTGCGTGGTTTTTAGGCTTTGTTGTTCTCTTCCTGCACATACTTTGCTGTTTGCACATGGAAATCTTACTTTGGGAGGAAGACTTTTGTCTTGTTCTGTCTGGTGGAATTTATTTAAAAGGGGTTGAAGAGGAAGTGGGAAATAGTAACGTCATGTCTGCATACAGGCTTGTGAAAAAGGGAATACGCTTCTACAGAGATGATACAACATGATAGCAACCTCCAGGTGCTGAAGGTGCCTGGGGGGACATGGTTTTGCCTGGGCCCAGTTATTTCCC
>NW_010191015.1:3598-3801 GCF_000695765.1 Mesitornis unicolor
CTGAAGCTATTTGGCAGAATCTAGTCCAAAATGAAGAGAAACTAGAAAAAGTTAATGCAGCATAGGCTGTTGTACTTTTCCTTCATCCTGTTTCCACTCTCGAAATAACCCCACCTAGATGCCCCAAACAAGCAACAACCAATGTCAGTCTTAAAAATCAACTTTACACATTTCAATGTGCCCTTGCAGCCAAGAAGGCCAAT
>NW_010191016.1:0-368 GCF_000695765.1 Mesitornis unicolor
GAGGTTTTGGGTTTTGTGAGTGTGCCTGGTTTTTTGGTGTGAGCTCTGAGGTGGGGAGCTCCCGCCGGCGGTGGGGAGGGGTCTGTCGCGTGCCGTGCCCCGTGGGTACACCGGCTGTGCGACAGCCTACCCTGGGCTCGAGGGTGGTGTGAGGGCGCTGGCCGGAATGAGCCCTGGTGGGTGCCCACAACCCAGCCAGGCTTGCCCTGTGCCGAGGGCCCCTCAGGCTGGGGCAGCCGCAGAGCCCCCTATTTCGGGTTCCCTCAGGGCCCTTCACGCAGGAGCTGTTGGAGTGACTCCCGCCCCGGTCAGTGACAGCGGTTGTGTCCCGTGGCAGGGGGGGGGCAGGGGCGGCCGGCGGGGGGCTC
>NW_010191016.1:399-4495 GCF_000695765.1 Mesitornis unicolor
ACGGCCGAGTGGTGCCTGTGTCCCCGGCTGGGCAGAAAAATGGCCAACGGAGCCTGGGTTTCCCCGGTTGCACCTTTTATGCAAGACCCAGAAGAAGCTAAACACGGAGCAATAGTTCTTGGCAAATACGAGTGTGTACATGTGTATGTATGTACCTGGCCACCTATGTGGGTGTATATGGGCATCATATAAGGCCAATTCAATCCAAGAACTGTTTGCAGCTGCTCCACTTCTGCTCTGCAGAAGGAGCCTGCCAGCCATGCTGCTGGCTCTCAGAATTACTCAAGTGCTTCCTCGGATGAGCCCAAAGTCTTTGGTTATGTCAGCTCTCTGTTGGGGAGTTCAGGGTCACCTTTGTTTCCTTTCTAAAGCTCCATTTCTCTCTCCAAAATGCCTGTTGTTCCATCAAGAAAATGTGGGGATTATTTTAAGTTTATGGATTTAAAACTCTTCCCTTAGCGCTGTTTGATTTTTACATATGCCATCCTGGTTTTCCTAGCATGGGAAAATGAAATGGTTTCAGCTGGGAAGCTGTGAATTCAGAGGGTGATTATTTCTTGTTAGTGAAGTGATATATTTCCTACCAGTGCCGCCAATAAAATGTAAAGGTAGGGTGGAGTCTTTCCAGTGGCGTCAGCTGGAGTTATATCAGGCCCTAAATGAGGCAGAATGGGTTGGAATAACATTCTGGTGGCTTCAGTAAAAATTTTCATTACATACAAATACTCATTGACTTTTTAGCCCTCCTGGTTGGAAACAAAACTTCCTAAATGGGGCCAAACCCAGTGCTGTGCAGAGATGGAAAAAAGCAGCTGTGGGCTGCTCAGGCTGGGGACAATGGCTCCTGCCCCAATGTCACTGTCCTGTGACAGCCCAGCGTGGGAAGGAAGGAGGGTCCTGGCCTCACCCCAGGAGAAAGGAGGGGTGGGTATGCTGAGGAGGGGCTCCCAGCAAGGGCGGGGGGTATTTTGCAGCCTTTTAGGTGGAATATTGAGGTGGGTTATTGACCTTAGCAAATGAGGTGAAGTCTCAGAAGGAAAATGCTTCTGCCATCCCAAATGAGGATGAGGGCTTGTCCACCAAAGGCTTAATCTGCACTGTCCTGTACGCTTCAAATCGCACCGAGGTGTGGCTGTACCAACGTCACAGGCAAACCAGCCCTTAGCTAAAACTGGTGAGCATCCGCATCCCTGCCGGTAGCATTCTCCTTTGTCATGGCAGAGATCTCGTTCTCATCGTTGGAGACAAAACTCGAGTTTCTAGTACCAAACCGTTAAAAAAAATAAATTAAGAGGTTAGTCACCAGAAAGTGGAAGCCATGTCTGGAATTGTTAGAAATAAGGCTTGCTTGAAAATAAATATAGAATTATTCACCATGGTAACTATTGCCCTATTGCGTTAGTGCATATCGATTTGACATTAACCCAAAGACTAATGCTGTGAAATATGTGGTCTCTTTAATGGACAACTGTTTAGTTAACAAATATTTGGAGAGTTGTGGAGTTTTTTGGTTTGTTTTTCCTTAGATTGCCTGGACTACCTTTGGAAGAAAATGATTTGACTCTTAGGGTTACTCATTTCTCACATGGATCTCTCTTTCCAATTACATTTTATGAATTTACCCTTAGTGCTGCACTATACTGAGTATGTGGGGTTGCTCAGATCTGTAACTAATGCTGAAGTGCTGCAGTGAGGAATAAAAGGAAAGGTTTAAATGTGACTGCGCAAGGAAGTGCCTGACTTCTGGCCTGGCAATGGGAGAAATGGTATTCCAGTCCAACACCAGCCAGAGCAGCCTGGTGGATTCGTGTCCTTCCGCCTGTGCAGGGACCTCAGATGTTACTGAAGCTCCTGTGTGTCTCTGTCCATGGATGAAGAGCCCGAGGCCCAGCAAGAAACCCCTGCTTGCCCTGAAATTTTGTGGCAAAACTGGAAAGTGAAGGGAGCTCTTGCAGTGGCTCATCCTGGAGCCATGAGAGGTGTCTGTAGGGAGAGCATTAAAAGAAACTGAAAAAAGCTGATCAGGGACAGAATACAGGAGCCAAAACCAACAAACACGTGTTCTGTAAGTGTCCCACAGCCAAGCAGTACTTGCTGCTGGAACAGAAGAAACTCTGACAACAGCAGTGGGCTGGAGGGTGGAGTGCGTTATTACAAAGAACAGGGTGAAGCGTTTAAAGTGAGCTGATGTACTTTTAATTTTTACAAGCCCATCTGGGATGACTTTAATTATTTGTTCTTAAATCACAGTGGAAAAATGCTGATTGTTCTTAAAGCCACATGAGTCGCTCAGATGAAATCGGGGTGGTGGTGAACAGTGCATTTTTAAACCAGCATCGACTTGCAAACAGTTATTTTCCTTTTTTTTTCCTTTTTTTAAAATTTTTTTAGGAAGGTCAGGAAGATGTGTGAACTTGCAGCAGCCTGCATCTGAAACTGGAGCCTTCATCCACCAAAGCTTTGCAAACTTGTAAGAACTCCCCCAGCACAAGGTGCCTGATTCATGGGGTGAGTGCAGGCGCCTTTCCCCAGCTCAGCTGCAACCTGGGCACTCCCAGGTGGCTCAGCCCTGGGTGCGATGCCTCCACCGAGGTTCCTTCTGCCACGGTGCCTGTCCCCAGCACGTTATTTGTGGTGGTGCTATGAGTTTTAAGCACGAAGCACTGCTAGTTGCAAGCTGGTGGGCTTAGCTTAGCTTACAGCCACCTTCTCTGGCCAGTCAAGCAAGGTCCATTGGAAAAGGGTCTCTAATACACAGCTGCCATGTGTTTTAGAAAGAAAAAAGAATAAATTTCCATCTATCTGAACCAGCATTTTGTCTTCAGAGTTTCACTGTGCATGCGCCTTGCTTCAACTCTGGAGCTGGACTTTCTCGGGCTCGCAGGCCGCCACCAGCCCGAGGCCCACATCCCCGGCTCGGGGCAATGTCGCTTCATGGTGTCATGAAGCATTTCTAGAAATCTGCCTGGCACAAAACAAACTGAGACTCCAGAGCCAACCTGAAGGAATCAGCCTGGTAGGAATTACCCCTCTCACATTACTGATGGGGAAACTAAGGCTGATGACAAAATACCAAAATAGAACTGGAAATGCTTTCTTTCCAGTTGCAGCATAGAGTTTTTCAGGTGATTTTCCCTCCTCTCCAGACCCCCACCTCTGGTGCTGCTCCCCATGTGTTTGGGGAACAGCGCTTGCAGGGTAATTCACATCTGCTCAGCACTGGGAAGCACAAACCTCTCCAAGCTCGTTTCTATCCCAGCCGCAAGATCCTCTTCTGTGTTTCCTTTGGATTAGTAATTGTTGGGAGTCACCATCTGTCAAGTGGCAAAGAGTAAAAGATTAAACAACCTGGCAACTCTGTGTCCCTTCTCTTCAGACTTTGTCACAGGACTGGATGGGGCCACAGAAGTGAAGCACAGACGTGTATTTAAAATTAGTTCGTAAATAATCATATCAAAATAAATTCCTTATTTTTTGGGAGGGGATAAAAGTTAAACCTTACCAGTGAGTGCCACCGTGCCTGACCTGACTCTCGACACGGTCCTCCTGCGATTTCTACAGCTTTGTGTAAGATTTGGGTCTCGCATGGTGTTTGGAGCCTGTCCCCTTCTCGGTGCGATCTTCCCCTGTTTTCAAAGGTTTATTCCCCAGAAAAAGAATTAAAATGTCTTGAATAAAACTTGGCATACCAAGCACTGAGGGAAGATAGGACGTTTTTTCCTTTTACCTGTCTAAAAGTGAATGGGGTCGCTCCATTTTAAAGTGGGCAGTTTGAAACAAAACCGGGAATTTATCTCTCTGAAAGTTTCTGAGCTTTGTAGAAGGAATCAGCACCGTAGGCGCTAACAGCAGAGCAAACAGCAGAATTTGCACCGAGTTCAGCCACGGCCAAATCGGCACTCACAGCTTTATCCCCACAACGTTTCTTTTCCAATCTTCCTAATTTTTTTGTTTGGAAATGCTGGGTTTGGGAATAGAGTAAAGCCCTGCGACTCTTGCACCGCGGCCGGGGCCGAGGTGGGTCTCGGTGGCTTGGGTGGGCTCTGCGGGGCTGACCCCACTTTTGTTGCGGGGTGGCCAAATCGGGCCGCTTTTG
>NW_010191017.1:0-789 GCF_000695765.1 Mesitornis unicolor
CACAAAGGTCCTACAAGCAGCAATTTTAACCTCTTTCTCAGAGAAAAGTTTCCCACTCTCTCCCAAGTCCTGCTGGCTTAGGGTAGAGGAGATGATACCACTTCTCTCACACTAGAAAGCAAACAGGGCCGGAGAATCACTCCACCTTACTAAAGTCCTCCTTCCAAAAAAAAAAACCAAAAACCAAACCTAAAGCAAAAAAACAACTAACCAACCAACTAAAGCAACCAAACACTATCCTAAGCAGCCCCACTGCCCTCACCCGGTAGCAAAGGAAACAGAGACCCCCACCTCATCAGGTTACAGAGACAAAACATACAACTAGTACTACAGAAACGACAAAAAACAAAATGGCGGCCACCCACCAACAGAAAAAAGACAACTGCTACAGCAGACTATATCTCTGAGAACCAACAGTAGCTAAGCTTACTGCTGCACAGAAGATTACACCTCCCAACAGGCGCCGCGCGTCTCGGCTAGTGGAGCTAAAAGGGAAGGCGAGGGGGCGGAGCTGATAAATAGTGGTACAGAGCACTCGCCTCATTTAAGATGGTGGTTGCGGTCGTGTTCTAAGTGGAACGTGCAGTAGGCGAATATATATTTGTTCTGCCTTTCCTTGCCATCCCTATGCAAGTAGAGGCTGTGGAGCTATAGTGAGGGGAAAGCCTGAGTTTGTGTGCCTCGGTACCGGCTGGTCGCTGGCAGGGGCGGGTAGCACTAGCAATACTGCGTGCGCGAAGCAGTGTTGTTCAGGTAGGGCTCGCTATTCCCGTCCCTTCAGCAGGCGGA
>NW_010191018.1:0-10363 GCF_000695765.1 Mesitornis unicolor
GGGCGCAGGCAGCCAGAGCCCCAACCCAGCGAGGTGCTGCCGGCAGAGGCCCGGGCAGGGAGGAGCAGGACTGGGCAACCCAGGCCACAGCCAGGCAGGGGCACTGGTGTGCAACCTGGGGACAAGAGCTGTGCTCTGTCCTCAGCCTCCCATGGTGACTCTGGTCCCACAGCCAGGCTCCAGCTCCCCTCGTGTTGCGCCCCATGGTGTTGGTGCCCTCTGAGAGTAATCCACCAACAGCACGGGGACACCAGTGATGTTGGCACCTACCTGGGTCGGGGCTAGCATAGATCCACCATGAGCACCACAGCCCCCAGCGTGGCTGGCAGGGCCACCAGATTGTGGCTACCCCGCCAGACATCTCACTGCCGGGGAAGGGGATGTGACAGGGGTACAGCCCTTGGTCCCAGCACAAGGCCCTGTGCTGCTCCCCTGTGCAGGACAGGAACAGGACAGCCAGTTCCAGGCACTGGAGCCCAGCTCAGCGAGCTGTGTATGAACAGCTAGCAGCACAGCGTCCTGCCATGATGCCACGGCTGTGCCAGGGACCAGCCCAGCGTCCTGTGGCAATCGCGGATGTTTTCAGCACAAGCTGCACAACAGCTTGCAGCAGTGCCAGCACCCTCCCAGCCCAGACTGTCCCATCTTCCCCTTGGTGACCGCGGTGTGCCCAAGGCCACGATGACTCACCAGAGCGGCACAGAGGAAGGCACGCACTGCGTTCGTCTGGCCCTCAGGGTGCCATGGGATGAGAGCAGGGCCTCGATGAGGGCACATGGGAACACAGGCCTCCCACCCCTCCCAAATACTTCACAGGCGTCTGCATCCTGTTCTCTGAAGTCTGGCAAAATCCCAGATAGGGCTCTAGCAGAGAGACAGCACCCAAAAGTAGTAATAAACACTCTATTTGGAGAGCTTCACCTTGGGGAAACAGCAGATACACAAACACTGTGTACAGGGGAAGGCAAAACTGTCAGTACACAGACAGGAGTGACACACCGGACTGGGCAGCGCTGGCAATGGATCCCTCCTGGTGTCGATACACAGCACATCTAGCGGGCACCTGCCCTGGTGCAGCGGGACCAGAGCTAAGCAGCAGAGATCGGAGTTGGAGGCCATCCAGGGCTATCAGGCGGACAACGCCTCCTTCGGTTCATCGCAATTTTCTGCTCATTGATCAGCTTGTGAGGTTTAAAAGGACTCCCTCTGTAGCTGGAGACTAAGGTCAGACCTCAGCAGTGGAGCAAGACTGGAAAACATTAGGAAGGCAAACCCAGACCAGCAGGAGCCTGTCCTAAGGGAAGATGGCAGATTCTGTGCAGGGTGAAGAAAAACAAAGCTCATGCACGGCCTGGAGTGGGGAAGGGAAGGCACTCGCTCCAAGCACTCAATTAGCAACCAGCTCTCTCTCTCTCTTTGCTTATCCCAACCAGCACATACTGGATTTTGGAAGTGCCTCTACAGCCCAGCTCCCAGCCCTGCGAGGGTGTCAGCTGCTCCCCTGGCACAAAACGCTGGGAGCCAAGGGCTCCAGCCCACCCTCCAGCAGCTGCCAAGGCCTCGCAAAGGGAGGCAGCAGCTTGGCTCAGCCCACCCTGGCAGTGTGGCCTGCCCACGGCCGTCACCCGTCCTGCCAGCCCCACTGAGCCCCACCGGCCAGGCAAGTCCTCGGAGGGGCCACATCTGTGTCCTTCTGCCCCACGGAAGAAAACCAGCAGGATGCTTGCCACGGACTAGCACATCAGGTCCACAGAGGCACCGACACTGAACATGAGGCCAGCCCAACACACGTGGCTCCTGGGGTGAGCTCGCAAAGAAGAGGCGATGCCTTAGCTTAAGGCAAAACATCTAAAGAAACTGTCCAAAATGCACAACAGTCTCAGATGCCTGCCCTTCCTTCCGGGGCCTTTCCTAACAGATCCAGTACATTAGCACCATGAAGAGACCATCAGTCTTAATTTCCGGGTTTGAAATATGGAACATCCCTTTTCCAGGACAGTACAAACGCGTAAGAACTTTGAAGAGAGGGGTTGGGCAAGTAGTGTCTAATGAAGGAATAACAAAGGCAGCTTTCCAAAGCATTTGTAGCTTTTAGTCAGCTAGCGATTTGCCCAAGTTATACTACAGTTTCTTGCTGTATCTACATTTATTCTCTCTCTTTTCCTTTAAAACCCTCCTTCCCCAGAATATTTTGGTGGTAGTAGGGAAGATGCTGCACTTCCACTCAGACCCTCAGAATTAGAGATGAACTCACCCTGCTCTACCTTCCTCTGCTGACTGCATTCAGATCTTGGAGATCTCCACCGCTGCCAAGTTTGGCTGAGATTGGTTTAAGTCATGGGGGGAGAAGACGCACACGGTGAATGACGACGTACGCCTGTTTCCATAGGAAACCAGGCTAAACGGTTACTTCCTTCCACATGGAAATCCTCACAGCAGAGGGTTGGGCTGTCCGGAGAGCAGGAGCTCAAGCTCCTCTCACAGTCCCCCGCTCCCCCCAGAAGCAGTTTGCACACCAGAGGCTGTACTCACTCACAGACCCACACAACCCAGCTCCAGACCCAACGGCTGTGATACTGTGAAGGCTCTAATGGCAAGCAGTGGCTCACAAAATTCTGCACACAAACCTGACTGGAGGAGGCATGGAAAGAGCTGCCACGCTGGTTATTTCCTATTTTAGGCCTGTACAAAGCCAGGCAACCTGCACTGTGTCCCATCCACGCTGCGTAAGCACTGCTTGCTACGGTCTAGGAGCTCTCCTCCAGCAAAAGCCATCTCTGGGCATGGGAGGCTGGCCCTCAGGTTCAGGAATCCATTATTTGCTCTGGTGAGGGAGGAGGTGGCCACTACTCGCCTGTTGCCAAACCCTCTTTATACCAGATACACACTTCCTCTCACACTGCACCCACCTTCACAGGAAGCAATTACACAATGAAAACTACTCTAAGGGAGTGAAGTATTTGCTGTCTAGCAAGTCTCTTCCAGCTGGATGCTTTTTCTGACGGATTCAGTCCCCGTTCTGCTCAACGGGTGCATACAGGAGGGTAGGGCTTTGCTTATCCAGAGGGATAATGAAACCATTGTGGGCTGGCAAAGGATGTGCGTTCTTGGGCCACCAACAACTCCAAGAACAGTGCTGCAACTTGCTCTAGAAGTCTTGGCTGAAATAACTGTAGCCTCCTGGGGCAGTTGACTCTTCCCGGACATACTGCTGTGACGGGAACGGTCCAACAACTGGCACTGCTCCGGGCATCCTGGACATGGAGGGGAGCAAGAGAAAGGGAAAAAACGAAAAGGAGACAATGTCAGAAGCGCTCTGAAATCTGCCAGCTGCAATCACAGCTCAGCAGGCACGGCTGTCAGTGGAGCAACAGCCTGCTGCAGCCAAGTCAACAACTTGCCAGAAAAGCTTCCAAGTGCATCCTCGCCCTCAGTGCCTGTGTGTAAACAGACACCTTTAGCATGGCAGAATTAGCGACCGCACAGCCCAAGGACTGTTAAAGAGCTGCCATTACAAAGCAAGTACCCAGCCTCTCTCCCAGCTGCAGAAGCTGCCTTGGAACAGGACCGAACAGCTGCATGCAGAAGCAGCTTTCTGAAAGGGAGTTGTGTGGCTGCGAAAACTCCGACAACATCCATGTCCTCAAAGGAACACTGATGTGTGTGTGTTGGGAACATCCTCAATGTTACCTATATAGCTTGGGATACCGGCTATTCACTAATCCAGTTGTGCTGTTCAAGAGCAGAAACTTTCCTGGAATGACAGATGGAGCATTTGTCTTCCAACCAAGTGCTCCAGAGAGCAAAGGGACCATGGGGCTGTTATTCCACAGTTGGGCAACATGAGATCCCCGTTTTCCTCCTGTGTTCTTTGGGAAATTTGGCTACGAGGCTGCCCTCACTTCAGGTAGGGTTTCCTAATACCTCTTTCTTCTAAGAAGCTCCGTAACCAACCCAGGCTCATTACTGAGCCTCTTTTAGGGAAGGGCTTTGAAATTAGAGATCTGAACTTTGTCAGTGTCCAGAACAAGTATTTTTAGTATTCATTATCTGGCAGCTTGTTTTTTTCAGATTAAAAATACCTGCAGGAGATGCCATTATTTAACTCGCCAGCTGCGAGAGTGAGTTCAGGAATACAGTTTCTGGAGCGTGCTGACTACACACCAAATTTTAAGACAAGCAGTCCCAAGAGAGATTAGAATGGCAAGCAGATCTCCACTGAGCCAGTCTTTAATTAAATTAAAATCTCAGTTGTTAGAGAAACGGTGTTTAATGGGTGCCAGGCTGGACTCGCTCACTGCAAAGGTCCCTGCTGAGCTGAGCCACGAGGAACCAACAGCCACTGCCAGGCAGCTCCACTCCAGCAGCACCCAGAGCTGTCTGCAGAGGGAGCTGCTGGAGCGAATCCGCTGCAGGACAAACGGAGCAAGCTTGCACAAACCCTGTTGTTCTGCTTGCACGTCAGCTGGAAATACACATTCAAACTGCATTTTAAGTTATATTTGAGCCATTGATTTGATCAGTGAGGCTGGAAACGCACTTGGACAAGAAAATTACTTACTGATTCTTGTGTTTGAAGCCACTGATGTGAGCTTGGTACTGCTCTATGGAGTTGAGTACTATGTTACACGTGCTGCAGGGGTACCCCTTCCCAGCTGAAACAGACATCAATGTTAGCACACACAGCTAGCCAACAATTGGGGCCTGAGGTAGAAACAAGTGAGATAATCAATCACTTCACGTGTTAAACAACTGCTAAATAGCAAGTCAATAACCTGACCAGGCAGGGAGGTCACAGAATCCCACTACCCCACCATGTATCGGCCAGTCACTGCGAGGGAACTGCTAAGCCACAAAAGCTTTTCTGGTCAGAACACAGGTTTGTTTATCTATAAAAACAAAGACACATTTCCTATAAACAGTTCACTGTATCAGACATAGTCAAAATCTCAGCATTAGGGCACCAAACCTTATGTTATACAGCTTTTGCAACTCCGTTTCTCTCCCAAATTCCCACTTCTCCTGATCTGTTTGTCTCCTAACAGAAAATGAGGGAGATACTTAATTTGTAAGCTTAAAGTGTCTCAATAAGACAAAAGCAGCCAGAGGAGATTACACACAACGTCCACTTCCACAATGCGGCATTCTGCTGAGCCTTGCTGAGGTGCCAACTGAGAATATTAAGCTTTATCCTCCAGCAGTTTGGTTACAGCCAGCGTATCAGTTAACTGCAAAAAAACCAACAACTTTCCCACAATAGTGGTACTAGACAGATCAATGGTTCTGTGTAACATGACAACCCCAGCTAGAATGGAAGTTCAGGAGGTCGCAGATACCAAACAGGCAAGCATGGCAGCACAGCTAAGCACGGGAGTCCCTAACAGGGGAAAATCCTGGCAGTTGTCCTCAAGACTTTAAGCGATCCCGAATTTTGTCTCGCTGGGGAAGGGCTCTGCCTGGGAGTCTTGCAAAGAAAACAATTCCTTAAGGTGAAAGGGACTCACCCCAGGGGTGCAGAGCAGCGTAATCACCAAGTGAGAAGCACAGCACAGGATGTAGCAGACATCTCCCTACCTGGCTGCTGCACCTCAGAGAGATTTCAGGCTCTAGGGGTCATTCAGCTCTAAAAACAGAGCTGGACTCAGGCAGGGAAGGCCAGAGGAGCAGTTACAGCCCTCAAATCTGCCTCCCCGCATGATCAAGGCCAACATCTCTCTACTGCAAATCCAGCAAACAGGTGTGCACAAAATTGTCTAAACTGCACCCCTGCACCTCAAAGCAGTGTTTCCTAGAGGAACTTCAAGCAAACACTGCGGTGTTGCACTCTGAAGAGCACATCTTTACCTGCTGCCAGCCAGATCCCAGCAGAGAGGAGTTTAAGGACAGGCAGGGCTGTAAGCACACAGAGACGGGCAAAGAGAGAAGAAAACATCCCTGACTGCAGCCCATTACATCCAAACAGCCCCTGATTACGGCCCAGGTTCCAAAACCTCACCTGAACTGCTCAAGTGCCACGGAAATGTGTCCATAGGTACCGCAGTTCACTCACACAGGTAAGGGTGCTGCCCACCCACCCTGCCTGGGCTGGGGCTCCTGCCACTGTCAGCACCTGAGTCACACTGGAGTGGAGCCATTCATCAGACCCCACTAACTGGGTAAAGAGCAGATGGGTAGAGCTGGATACCAAGCACCTTTTCCATCTCCCACATGGCTATGCAACGTGGGAGAGAATATTACTCGAACAATTGAGCCTCATTTCTCATAAGTGCTACCAAGACCTAAAGGTGGCCTGCAAAGAATTAGAATAATTAATCTCCTGCTTGTGTGGGCTTTTACGACAGAGAAAGAAGCCCCCGAAGAAGACTGTAAGATGGTTTGTCTGCTTATTATTTACTTCAAGCCTCCAGCAGGTATTAGACTTCCTGGGCCACCAGGAGGCTGCTGGGAAGAACAAGGGAGTTTACTGTTGAGCTCCTAATGCTCTCACTGGACTCCAAGGGCTTTCATCACGTAGAAGTGCTCATAAGCAGCAGATCATAAACCAAATGTGTTGTAACTGTCTGCCTAAAGTTCCTCCTTAATAGCTCCTTTTTTCCCCACATTCCTGCTTGCTCCAGAGAGAGCTGTGTTAGTTCATCAGATGGAAGTGCCTACACAGAGGCAGAAAGGCATTCAGGGAGAAATCTCTCTGGCTTTCATGTCCTTTGAAGCAGCAGGTGCAGTTAAACCTATTTCTTGCATCTTTGGCTAGTGCCCTCTGAAGAAGTTTCTTAAGCATCAAATGCTACTTTTATCTTTCCATTTTGGATGCAATCCACCTAGCTAGAAACAGCACTGGCCAAAATCCCTGGATTATCCGCACAGAGAATAAAAAGGACACATCCCCGATTAGAAAAAAATTGCAAAACACAACCCAAATCTTGTCACGAGAAGCTACAGCCTAAAACCTCTCTTGCTGCCGGGGGTTACAACATCAACCACACCAATGTTACAGTGCAGAACCAAGATCTCCATCATGGACAATCCTCCCCTCCTCCCTCCGCATGGGCTCTCTCTTCCAAAGCTCTCTCAGACACAGACTGACAGACTGTGGCTCTCCCCCCCTGCTCTTCAGCCATTTATCAGCGCTGCCCGCTGAGAACTCACCCATGAAGGACGATGCTGGTGCATCAGGGGTTCGGCCATAGTGGGCCATCAGCTTGTGTTTGGTCTCCTGCTTTCTGTGCTTCTTGCCTACGTAATGCTGTTTTGCCATAAGGGGGTTGTTGAAAGTGGCGTGGCAGAGGCTACAGAACTTGTCCGGGTCAGTAATGTCCTTGTTCTCTTCGTTAGAAGATGTGGTAGAGGTGGGGAGGGCAGCAGGATGTTTCTGTTGGGGTGCTGCTTCTGTAGGGTGAATCCAAACTCTTGGTCAGTCAGAGAATTCAGAGATAAAAACCCAATCATTTTACTTACCCAAAACCTGCATTAAAAAAAAAACCAACACAAAACACCACACCTAAACCCCAAACCTAGACAGACAATGTAAGACACCTAGATAAATTCACACTGCTCCTACTTCTTCCCTTAACACTGCAGAATTGAAAGGTGTGTGGCAAGACAAGGCAGAGTAGGCAAGAAAAAACTGTCTGGGCTTAAAAAAAGACCAAACAGATTTGCACTCCATAGCAGAGTTAGCATGAGCATGGCCATGTCCAAAAAACACTGGACACAGACGAGCTTCCACCTGCTATTGTCACCACCCGGGAAAACAAAGAGGGAGACAGCCCAAATACGAGTACAAGCCCCTGTGCAGCAGAGGCTGGTGGCTTTCCGGAAACGCTTGATCCTGGACCGTGGACACCTCTAAACTTTTTCTTTCGTGATGAGTTGTGCCTGAGAAATAGCATAAACAGGACTGGGTCCAATGGAGTGAATCCACACGGAGAAGCAGCTCTCCTGTTGGATGGAGAAACCCGCACCCTCTCAGTCTGGAGTACCAAAGATCAGAGCGAGGAACCTTCTAAGGACCAGAGAGCTCCTCTCATGCCGAAATTGAAGTGATGCACCAGACTGCTCATGCATACGTTCACCCCTTCCTGAAGGCTCTTCTCATACCCAAAAGCAGGGGCTTCAAAGGACAAAAACGTCCCATGGGCCACCCTCATCCCTGAGGTGGCTTTGTTGTGCAGATACAACCTAGCAAAGCCATGAAGACACCCTGAGACCGACAGTTTCTGCCTGGAAGATCTCAGCTCAGAGCTAACACAAGCTGCCATCTTCAGGTGCACTCAGAGACTGTGTTTTCCCTCTGTCCAGACCAGCTACAGCACCCCAGGCTCTTGGCTGCCTCTGCCTGTCCTGGGCAGGGAGTCTCCCTCTGCACCCCCTGGGCGTTTCCACCTGCCAGCAAAGGGAAGGGACACACAGGGAGCTGCACCGGTCAGACCCGAGGTCTGCCTGGACTGTGTCTCATCATGAGAGCAGTCAAGGGCAGCTGCCGTGGGAAAAGCCTAAAGTCAGGACAAGCACATACCAGTGCTTTCCAGCTGAAGTCTCCCGGTCCCCAGCTAACTGCAGCTCACAACTCCCTGAACCTCAGAGGCTCCCTGAGCCCTCATCTTTATAGTTGAGCAACCCTGACAAATTTGCTGTGCCGGAGTTTCACTCATCACTTCACTCCCTGTAAGCTTTTAGCGAGCATCGTATCCTGCATTGGCATTTCTGCAGCTGAACATCATGGTCCCTGAAAATCAGCTCTCTCCTGGTCCCTGCACACAGGGATGGGTACAACACTGCTGCAAGCTGTGTTTCTCCCTGACAAAGCAAAACAAAAAAAGATGCAATTTTTAGCCAATGCTCACCCACCGAGCAGGCTGCTGAGAGAGGCCACCTCTCTGGAGGTGCACTGCAGGTTTCACAGGAAAGAGTACGCACACCCTCAGAAGAGCTTATACTTGGGGTCCAATAACATCTCCAAAGTTTTTCTTTAGCTTGAACAGCCCCCCGGTACAACACGAAGGTGCTGCAGACAGTCATACCTTCTGCTTTGGGCGTCTGCTGCTTCATGTTCTTAGCATGAGTCTTGCCCAAGTAGTGAGACGTTGCCACGGCCGGAGAGGAGAAAGTCATGTTGCAGATGGGACAGCACTTGTTCCTGTCTTCCCCGTTGCTGCCTTCTTGCTTGCTGTCCTGTGCACACAGAATCGCAGAGAGGCTGAGGTTGCGAGGGATCTCTGCAGGTCACCTCGTCCAACCTCTTTGTTATGAGGAGAAACACTAAGGCTCGGGGTTCTAGGAAAACAAAGTAATCATAGATATTTGGGTGTTAAGTTGAAGAAGTAAGACTGAGTAGCACTTTCCTGATGCAGCATCATCCTCTCCCTCACTGGAGAGTGTCCTTGCACGGAATTACATTTTTTAACCTGTCAGCAAACTGCTCCAGGCAGAGGGGCAGCCCTGGGCTGGATGGGTTAAGGACAAGGTTAAGTGTGTGGCTGCCAGAATTGGAAGAGGCAGCCTCTTACTCCGCAAGGTGCGAACTGAGAAGCACAAACATCACTATCAGCTGGGTCATCTGCAACACGATGCCAGTGGAGAAGGCAGCAGCGGTCGTTTCTAAGCCTAACACTATGTGAGAAGGCATCCGCCTTTATCCCCCACCCCCTCACCGCAAATACCGGAGAGTGAGGGATTAAAGCTGAAGCAATCATAAAAGTAGAATCTGTTTCCCAAATGAGTCACGGGGCAGACAGATGGCCGAGTGGAATGTGGTGCCTTTACTGACCAACATGCCGAGGAAACCTAAATAAGTCAGAAAAGGATAGCTCTGGAAAGAAAACTCCAGTAGACGGTCAACCCAACGTGCTCTCTGTGACAGCAAAGGTTATGCAGTAACACCTGACAAGTTGTTCCTCTTATTCACTTTTCCCTGCCCTTTCAAGCAGACTGTCACTAAAAGGCAATGAGTGTTAGATTAAATGATGAAGACCTACTCCTGGGGACTGTTTAAATGGGAAGGGCGGCAGGAACTGTGCTTGCAAAGGCAAAGCTTGGTGACAGACCTGCCACCGAGCTCTTCAGTTCCCACAGCGCCTTTTCTGAGAGCTGTGAGAAATGAAGAGTGTTTTCTTCATTTCTTTAATACAGGTGCCCAGGCCATACAACAGCCTCTGGCCCCACAGGTCCCAAAAGGGCTCCACGTCCTCCTCTCACCTGCTTCGCATCCAGCTTCATCTTCTTGCCGTGGGCGAGCTCCTCTCCGCCGTGGATGGACAGGTACCGCCGCACCTTGTTGGCGTGCTTCTTGCTCTGGAGAAAGCAGAGAGAACCCGGCCGGTCCCGCTGCCCTGCGCGCCGCGGCGCCCGGCGACAGCGGCAGCTC
>NW_010191019.1:0-237 GCF_000695765.1 Mesitornis unicolor
CCCCCCCAAGCGCCCCCCAACGCCCCCCTCGACGCCGCGTTCACTCGTGTCCCTCGCGGCGCCGCAGGGGTCCCGTTCGTGCTGCGCTGCGGGAAGGCCCTGAACGAGCGCAAGGCCGAGGTGCGGCTGCAGTTCCGGGAGGTGCCCGGGGACATTTTCGGGCGGTGCCGGCGCAACGAGCTGGTGGTGCGGGTGCAGCCCCACGAGGCCGTGTACGCCAAGATGATGAACAAGAGA
>NW_010191019.1:477-738 GCF_000695765.1 Mesitornis unicolor
GAGGGCTAAAAGTGGGGCTGGGGACCCCAAAACTTGGCTCCTGAAACCCCAAAATTTGGCATCTGAGACCCCAAAATTTGGGATGTTGAGGCTTGAAAATGGGGCTGGGGGACCCCAAAATTGGGGACGTTGAGACCCCAAAATTTGGCATCTGGGACCCCAAAAATGGGGACGTTGAGACCCCAAAAATGGGGACACTGAGGCCCAAAAATGGGGACAGTGAGGGCTGAAAATGGGGGTGGGGACCCCAAAAATGGGGAT
>NW_010191020.1:0-15948 GCF_000695765.1 Mesitornis unicolor
CGCTGCCCCTCGCCGACGGCCTCGCTGCTGTCTGGCCTCAGCCTCTGCCCTCTTCCCTTCTCTGGCTCCACTCCCCAGGGAACTTGGACTGGCCGTCGGGCTGCCCAGGGCAGTGCTTCAGCCTCGGTGCCAGGCCTGAGTCCCCCACACACCCAGTATCTCCATTTCTCCTGGCTCTGAACTGAAAAGCTTAACACTGCCCTATTTTGAAATCTATTATGGAAAAACATGCAGCAACAGTGAGGATGGTTTGTTTCACAGGACTGCCCTGAGGAGAGACAGAGCTTCAGTGAAACACCAAGCTGATAAAACTTTGCACGCTGTCACTGCATCGCTTTACAACCTCTTGGTTTGCCTCTGTAGTTCAGCTACAAAAAAACAGTTGCAAAGTATCACTCTGCACCAGCTTAGGGTCTTACCTCCATTGCAAAGCCAGTATTTAACCACAGTTTAGGACTTCCCTCCTTTCATTCCTTCCTACCTTCCTTGGCTGGAGCCATTCTTGTATGAGTCCCACTTTTCCTAGCCTTTCCTTTCCTTTATTTGGTTAACTTCCGCATCTTGAGCCTCTTCACACCTTACATTCCCTTGCCGTTTCCAGTGCCATCTCTGACTAGCCGAGGGTGACGGACTGCTGCTCACGAATGTGAAGCATTGGCACAGCACGGCAAAGCAGAGACGTGCAGAGCTCAGGCTCTGACAGAACTGACTGGACTGGTGATGGTGGATGCAAGGAAGCAGTGAAATGCCTGAGATGGGTTGGGAGAGGGAGTGAGACCTCCGCTTTCAGGAGCAGCCTGAAGAGCAGCTGGATCAGGCTAAGGGGAAACCACATTGCAGATGTCCTGCTCTCTCTCTCTGGCTTGGAGGTATCAGAGGGGGAAAGGCCAGTGGCAGCAGTCAGCATCATGGTATTGCTGCTGAGCTAATACAAGCTGACTCAGAGCAGTCTGATTTCAGAGTTTGCAACCTGACTGAGTTTGCACATAACTTTTGAGACTTTCAGGGTTTCCTCTCCCTGTTTCCCTTCAAAATGAGCTCAGCAACAGAGAATAAGGTGAAGGCATAAGCTCTGTGCTGTGACCTAGGCCACTTCCTTAGAGCCTGACCCAGGAAAACTTTGGCCGAGGGCGGGAACAGATAGTTTAGAGAAGAAACAAATCAAGAGACAGCAGTGGAGCTTGGCAAGAGTGAACAAGTTCTAATTTCGTTGCCCTTTTTCATATTGCAGGATCAAGGGATACCCAGTGAAATTGGAAGGAAGCAAATTCAAAATTATGCAAGGAAATATTTGTACCGTGTGTAATTAACACATGGCATTTGTTACCATGAGGTTTCATTGAAGCTGGGAGATTAGCAGCATTCAGAAAAGGATTAGACATTTATATGGATACCGAGAACATTCATGGTCGCATTAGAGAGGATATAAATAAATTTTAGAAGGGATATAAACCGTCAGGCTTCAAGGCACAACATAACCACTAACTGATGGTGAGGGATTAGGGAGAAACTTCCCTTGTGGGCAGGTTATTCTATAATTGTCCACTATGGGGTTTCTCGCACCTTTCTTTGAAGTATCAGAGTGGCAACTGCTGAAGTGAGAAGATCGGGTTAGGAGGGCTACTGGGCTGATCTGGTGTGACAACTGCTGTGTTCTTTGGGAGGTTGAAGGGTCACTTGAGAAATGGAGTGGCAAAGAGGGTAAGATAAAAGAAGTAGCATCAGGCCTCTCTTGTAATTCCTCAGAGGCAGACCTCACTCTCTTTTGCTGTAAATTTCACACCCACAGCACAGATTTCCTAGGCCTTCCCCACCAACGTTTGCGCAAAGTTGTGCACTGTTTAATTGGTTCATTAGTTATCTTTCTAAGTACAGTCTTTGCATCTGTTTTTTCCTAAAACCCTTTTGACTTAGTTTATTTATTGTTTGCAGGAAACCAAGATGTACTGAAACTCTGACTCTGTTTCAAGGCACAATGACTCCAAGACTTGATCTGAGGTCTGCTCCAAGGCAGCATCTGATCCTTTGTGTGAACCTGGTTCTTCCATGGAGCAAAGGGTTTGTCCTCTGGCCATGTAAAGGGAGTTTGTGCTGTATTTCTGTCTTGCTCCCTGAATTCCTGTAATGTCCAACCATGGCTTATCTCACTGCTGCATCTTTGCTTGTTCTTGACACTAGATCGAATAGCTTTGTAGTTACTCCACTCTCAATCCCACTAAGAATTTTGTGAACCTTAATGAAGACTCCTAATCTCTTGTTGTCAAAAGAGCTACGGTCCCAATTTTGCTTAATGTTTTTTTGAATTAATTTGGCTCCCTCTATCGTCCCTAGTATTTCCGTCAGACTGTGTTTTCTTTTATATTGTTCTTTTTGTGCAAGAATGCTGGGAGCTGCCCATAATCACTTAAGGTTGCTTCACCTTGCCAAATTCTTACACTGTTCTTAAATCACTTCTTTAGATTTATTATTCAAGCACAAAAATCTCTGCTCTTCCACTACTGTTCAACAATAGGCAAAGACTTGGTGAGTACAATACAGCATTGCCTTGATGATAAATATCTGTTCACAAATCCATGTGCTTCTTCCCTTCCAAACCACCTTTGATTATGGGTTTTCTATTCATGATTAACAAAACCAAAGCCTGGTCTGACCAGTGTCCTTTCCTCATATGCTATATTCTTCCACTCAATCATTTTTTTTTCTAAGGTATTGGTAAGACTTCACCTACCTACTGATTTTCCAGCTCAATATCCAATCCTGGCTGCTCACTGCCCTCCATATTTACACTCCTCCCTTACCTTCTGTGCATTTTCTCTTCGTTTCTTCCCACAATGGCTGTAAGTTGAGTGCTTGTACCATGTAGAACCACACTGAGAAAGAATTCTGAGGCTGATGGACTGAATCAAAGCCTCACGTTTTTGTTGTTCGAGGTCATGTCTGGATTTCTGAGCTTGATTCCTTAAGAAAAAATGCCATATTCAAAGTGCCAAAAGCAAATAAGAAGTTTGTAGGAGATACAGGGACTGAATGTCATTGTTCTTGTACGACTAATCATTTTACCTGGAAATAAAAAGAAGGAAGGAATGCTTTCCACTTTCTCCAGAAAGACCTGCAATATGGGCCTAATTTGGCAGAGCCTAAATGCAATGTTAGGTTAATGACAGGTAGAATTCTTGGAGCCCGCCTCTGAAAGAGAATGGATTACTAACAGTACAGGTCAGGTCCTCTCCAGTTGAAGTGATATTATCATCAATAAGGATCTCTTTTTAAAATCTCTTAACTTCCTTGCATTTCCACTTCATGACTTTAAGCTAAAGCCCCACTGACTAGGTTTCTATAAACGAGGTACAGGAGGACCTGCAGTCTTCGTTTGTAAGGACTCAAAAACACATGCAGAAGGACGGGCCAAACCTCAGACTGTTGTCACTGGCATCACATTCTCAGAAGCACAGGGCATTGGGGGGTTCAGGTTTTCCTAATTCAGGGAAAACAATTTAAGACTAGATTAAGCCAAACATTTCTTTGAAATCAAACTCTTGCATTTCGCTGTGTGAATTGCTTCAGCATCTGAATTTTATTGCTCCCTTGTTTGTGTTGACCTCTCTCAATAGTCTAGCACCAACAGATTTCACTGACTTTGCTTTTTTATGCTCTCTGAGTTATGAAATAGAAGACAGTTGTGATTTAGCCTTCTACTTTTACCCCAAGCCACTTCTGCCTTCTAGGACTCTTTGTATTTTGATCCATCTTCAAACTCCTTGTTCCCTTTTCAAGGCTTCCTGAGCAGAGGTTTTTGTGGTTTACACAGCACAGTTGAAAAGCCTTCCTGAACAGAGCAAAGACTGAAGTGGAGTACTCAGCATCAGGGGGTCTGGCTTTAATCCCTTGATCTGCTTTTCTAATTCAGACAACAAGTCAAGGAAACTGAGGCACATACAGTGAAAATGAGGGCACAGGTTTTTCTGGGCAGCAGTGGGGCTGGGGTCATGGGCAGCTGGAGGGATCACAGAAGAGATGTGAAAGCAGGCAAGAAATTTTGCTTCTTGTAACTAAACCAGGAAAATCAAGAGAGGAAAGACATGTTAGGTTTTGATAATTACTTATTTTGAGCCACTAGCCATGATTTTATAAGTAAGGACAGCAGTGGTGCACAAGGGGCTGAAATAAGATGCATGAAAACCAACAGGACTGGAACAACAGGAGAAGTCCTTTTTTTGATAAGAAAGTGCTGAAGGAGAGGAAAACAGACTCAGAATAGAGGACATGGGTGTAGTCAAGAGACTGTGTAGGATGAGAGAGACACAAGGGAAGCAGAGGATGAGAGAAACTGGTAAATGCTCTGAGAGGTGGGAAGCGGAGGAGTCTGTACATCTGCTTCATAATTAGGATGGAGTATGGAAAAGTCTGTTGTCACAAACACTTAGGGAGTAGAAGGAGAGGGAATGCTGTGAGGAAGAAAAGGAGAGAGCAGGAAGTGGCTGAAAGAGAGGGTAAAGTCAGGGAGGGAGAAGCCAAATAGACAAAAAGGAAGAAATGCATAGTGAAGGCAAGGTCAAGCAGGAGGTTGGGGCTGGTGAGTGGGATGCTGCAGGGTTAAATAAGAAGCTGAGATGAGGAAGATACAACATGTGAGGTCTGAGCAGCCTAACAATGTGAAAAATTAAGTTATCAAGAGAAAAGATGAGGGATTTAATAAAAAGGAGAGCCAGATGTTAAGGCAGAGATTGAATGTGTTGGAGATGGGTGGGTGCAGACAACAGCTGCTGAGTGGAGGCATGAGGGAGAACAGGGTCTGCCTGGACAATGCTTGAAAGCATGGGAGACAGGAGTTGGAAACAGGAGTAGGACAAGAAAGTACTGGTGTTCTTACTTATTTGGCACTATGCTGCAGTGAAACAACTTGCACATGGTCTGTTGCTGAAGTTGGGTATGCGATATTGATACAGCTACATTTAAACTTCAGCTAACATAATGAGGGTTGCAGATTTATCTGGGACACAAACTTTTCTCTTTAACTTTGAGTAAGCAGGAGGTTTTCCATGATCCCTGTAGCCTGCATCGTGGGTAACGTGGATTTGAGGCTCATCTGCTCAAGAACCCATTCTGTGGTCAGAACGTATCCTTCAACTTCTCATGTGCAAACCTGAGCTGTTACGCCATGAAGGGTGCAATCACAAAAGTGACATGCAGTATTTGTTTCATCTCCTGGATGTACACATTTGATTTGTTCAATGTACAAGTTAGTGTGAAAGCAGTCTCTCCTGTGAACCTGACCTAGCATCTGAAAAACTGGTTGATGCCGTTTGTAATATCCCAGATATTTACTTCACACTTTACTGAACACTATGTTCAGCTGAGCAAACCACTGGAAAGTAGGAGTAATTCCACGTTACTGAAGGTATACACTCTTCCTGTGAAGCGTAACAGCAGTCACACACATCACCATTGGTTTAGACAGAAAATTAGCAATGGCTTGCATCAACTCCCTTAGTCAAAAAGCATCTACCTACTGGGAATTTGGCTAGTACTGATGTGGCAAAGCATCCTCCATCACAGCCATTCTCCTGTGTGCTACATATCAAACTGAGAGATCTAAGGCTTTGGTCTCAACAGATCTTGTGCTTTTAATCCACTGGGGCTAAAAACCACAGGTTGCAACTTGATGTTTTGTCCCTTAGAGAGCAATCAACAGGCGAACGATAATTTGTGGCTACGGATTTAAAGCCAGGGAATCTGGATCTCTCCAAACTTTCCTCAAAGAGTAGCGCTGAGAGGGGCCTGATGCGTATGCATTAGTTTGTGGTCAGCCATGCTCACAGCTAGTGCCGAGCACTGGTCCGTACATCTGACAGGGAGACGAGTCAGATGTGGGCTGGATTGAATGGCCACAGAACAAGACGGGGAGCTTGCAATCGGCCCTGGAAACCTTGGTGGGAAGCAGACACGCAAACCCAAACGCTTTCATCTCTCTCCAGGTCTGTTGTCTCTACTTCTACCGTCTGCAGCTATTCCACAGGCAGCAGTGCTACAGTGTGGACAAAGAGATATTTCCATTTTTTCCAGACCAGCGGTTAGCAATGGTGCTGATACGCATACTGTGTGCTCCAGTAATGGTTCCTACAGCCTGCCTCCAAACACCCAGTGAGAGCTCACTGGGATTCACTGCTGCAGCCTGAGTGTGTTCAGCTCAGGTGCAGCATGCCATGGAGGCAAGGCACTCAGAGGCAAAGGGAACAGCCAAAATGCAGAGGATGCTTCACAGCAGGGCAGTGCTCCATGCAAAGAGGAGCTCCCCATCAGTCACTCCAGGAGAGGAAACTTACATTCCTTGAGGGGAATTAAAAGACCATTTTGCTTACAATGTATAACGATTCAGTTCTCTGTTCAACACCTTCTTAGATGGGGATTAGAGGTATCAAAGCAGCTCTGGCAGTGCAGCCGAAATTTTCTTTATTGCAACCAGCCTTCTGTGGTCTGGACTTAACAGTGTGATATGAGGAAAATCTTGATTTCTTGTCTAAAGCTGCTGATCTCATACAGCTATGAGAGGTTTCACTGGGTGCCTACCTGCTTGGAACAAGAGGGTTCCTGTTCAGAAGTGGTGCCAAAGCTGTGCTCTTCACAGAGCTTTCTGGGTCAGATTCAGTGTCCAAATAAGTCCATACAAACTAAAAAATTGTATGGTTATATGCATATCAATTACTGCAGCCGTGGCAGAGGTTGAAAAGGCAAGACCTGGGATGGCTTAAGCTAATGTGGTCTTTTCCAACACTTCATTTGGCACCCACCTGTTAGTTGCTTTTCCTGCTATGCTGCTTCTGCGGTGAGTGCAACTCCCGAATGCTAACTCGCTGTGACTTCACCAGCATCCATTTTCAACCTCAATGATACCTCTGCTTGCTGCTGCTGCATTTGACTAGGGAAATATTCAAGACCCATTCCTTCCATAGCAGTCAACAGAAATTAAAAGTAATTGATTGTTAAATCCTGCATGGGATCCTTGATGCATGGGTCTAGAAATAAGGCAGAGCCTCATGGAGGACTGAGCATTAGCAGGACTGAGTGGTGGTTCCAGCTCTTTCACTGAATTGCTTTGTGCCTTTGAGTAAATAAATTCATATGTATTTTCCTCATCTATAAAATTGGAATGGTCATATTTAGATACCTCAGGGAAGTTGCGAGGCTTAATTAGTTAATGCTAGTGCCTTGTCAGCTCTCATTACCAAGGTATCTCAGTGTTTATTGCTTTGAAATTGTAAAATGCTTCTTACATGCTAAACATTATTATTCTAGGTGAGATGGAGAGACTTAATCCAGTTTCTCTGTAAATACCAAAGCCAGGGAGTTGACATTCCTGGTAATGGTTTCAGTATGAGCTCTGGCCTACTTGGAGAAAAGTTTCCCTGATGGATAGCAAAATTTAATGTAGCTGCTCTTGAACCAGTTTAAGCTGCACTTTTACTGGTTTACTTAATTCAGCATGTACAATTAAACTCACCCAGCATAAACACAACTTAAACTGGTTTAGACACATCTTTGGTTCCAGTGCAAGGAAAACAGCTAGGATCACTTCCTCTAGCACAAATAATCTGAGCAGGTCTCAGAACAAGGTCCATGAAGGACTTTCAAAACCTGTTTAGATATCAAGTGGCTCAGAGAAAAGTCACTGTAGGCAGCTTGAAGTGGGGGATGTCTGGCAGATTCATGGAGTGAAAGGATTTCAAGTGCCCAGCCTCAAAGGGAAGAGCTGGTGACTAATCCGGTTACTCATCTCCAGACCTTTCCCAGAACAGTCCTATTTGTAACTAGGGAGTTTTAAGATACTCAGCTCTTTCTGTCGATAAGTTAAAGGAAAGGCTGACTCTCTACAGGAGCACAGTTTTGACCTAAGTGGCTATTTCCACTAGTGCTAAATGTGCATTAGAACAGACCTGAGATGCTGGCAGTGGAGGAGCTGCTTTCATCCCTTCTCACCCCAGCCTCTCCAGTAGCTGTGCCTACTGAGATGAGGGAGCAAGGGGATGCCTGGCTAGCCAAGGGGTGACAATCAGGCTGCTCTTTCTGCTGCATGGCCACAGTGGCTGGGAAATGCATTTATACTTTGCATTTTGCAGACACCAGCTTCATTCTTCCAAGGCACCAGCAGCACATCCCTGTACCTCAGCCTGATACCCAGCCTGGAAATGGTCTTCCCCAGGGTCTGACACAGCCTGAGCACTGCACTGTGAATGGAGGCAAGGAGGCTGCAAGAGTGCTACTGTCCCCTTAGACCCCCTGGTTCTACCTTCCTCTCAACATACTGCTTTGTACACATATCTAATACTAAATCCAAGAAGCTTGGGCCACTGGTGTGGTTTTGCATGTGCTTGTGCAAGGCTTTGGCTCCAATTGCCATGAAAATCAATGTTCTGATGCTACCCAAGCTTCCTGGACATGATTTACATGGCAGAGCTCTCCTTACTGATGAAATAACTGTCTCTGGTCACTAGTCCAGTTTAAACTAGCAGTGTAGAAGTGGAAAGAAATTACTTGCTTGCACCGTTAGTGACACTGCCATCCATTGACTCTTCCAGCTGACTTTCATTTGCTACCTCTCATAAGACACTTGAGGCTCAGCGCCAGGGTTTCCCATGCTAATGGGATGTCAATACAAGCTGCTCACACTCTTTACAGTCAGGTATTAGGCAGGAGGGATGCCACTGGCTCCTGAACAGAGGAACCTCTAGGTTCCAGTTCCCAGCTCCCCAAACAGCTCTGCCAATGCACCTCTGCTTTCCCCTGAATTCAAGATGAGGGTCCTGCCACAAACAACCCTGCTGTGGTGGAATGGTTGCTCCCATGGAAGCATCTGAATTGTTTTAAACCGGTGACTTGATGAAAATACAAGTAAATACGTAATGGAGAAAAGCGTGCATTGGCAGGGAGAAGGGCCAGCTGATTTATTCTCTCTTGTTCACTTAACTTTCAATTTTCAGGTTCCCACATCGAGCCTTCCTGGTTCACCCTCATGTCTAAGCCTCATTTTCCTGCTGGGAAGAGGGGGATGTGTGCTGGCAGCTCTGTCTGTCCACCTCACCACCCAAGATGCTATCTGCCCTGCTAGTCCATGGCATCAAAAAAACGACTTGAAGTTAGTGCTGTATGTAATCACCTAGATAAACAGTCCAGTTTGCAGAAGTACTCAACACCCAACCATCCTGCAGCTTATCTGAGTGGCCATTTTTGCCCTGTGTGTGTGTCCAGGTGCCACTACCAGCACCATGCAGACAAAATGGTGTGACTGTGCTGGCAGCTGTGCAAGTGACCCCACTTTATGCTCTGGGTGAGGGCAGAATCTGCCTCTAAGCCCCAAAAGGCATCAGCAAGGCTTTGATTTCTACATCTAGACAAAGTCCCACAGGGAGCTCCTGTATGGACGTAAAAAACATTATGCTTTACAATTAGAGAGGGGAAAAAGGCTTGGGGGTTAAAATATAAAGTGGTCAAGCTATTAACCCTCTCATTTAGAAGCAATGGTCACTAAATTATGGGGCATGTCTCCTTCCTCCTCCTCCAAATAATGGTCCTTTGAAGATGATACTGGTCTGTTATGTGAAGAAGCAATAAAGTGTAATTTATCCTGCTCTGAAAATATGATCAAATACCGGCAGTGAGTCACAGCTGAGCCTGAGGGGGTTAAGGAACTTAAATCAGAGACCCAGCATGTCAGACAAATAGCAAATCCTCCCACTGCCTCCTGTCACCCCGAACACCCAGCGAGGGCTGTCCCCATGGGTGACAAGACACGTGCTACCTCATGTGGACTCCACAGGGCGAAAGCTGAGTTTGTGCAAGCTCTCCTGAGGTGGGCTGGCCCTGTGTGGGACAAGGCCTCTGAAGGAGACGTGGGAGAGCACAGGAAGCATGTCCAGAGTCAGCATTCTTCCCTCCAAGTGCAGCACGGTGCTGGGGGCCATGTGTGCGTTTAGGGAGGGAAGTGAGACAGAGTTCCCAGAGATCCTATCTTTTAAGAAGTAATATTGTATGTAGGTCCTAGCGAGTCCTGGTGGTTAAAAATGCCCTGGCATTGTTTGGGCATATGTGTGCTGGGCACATCACAATCTGAACAATTGCATTTTGCTGGTCTTAAAGCAATTCTATACAACTTCAGCTGGAGGAGAAATTGGTCTTTCCCTTCCCTGGTGAAATGTGTCCTGCTGTGCACAGTCTACGCTAAAGGCAGCTGGGCTGCTGGGAGGAGGAGAAATTGCTTGTTAGTACATACCACAGAGATGTTTCTGGGTGAAACATGTTTCGTACATTTTTTCGGCGGCCAGAGTGGACAAGGGAAAGTCTTTGGAGAAAAGACATGTCTTGTTGCCCCCATTCAGGGAAGTGGCAGTGCACAACCTGGGTATCCTGAGATGTGTGGATGAGGCAGATCACCTTATCCTGGCCCACTTGGCTTTCAACACGTGCTCTCCACCAAACACATGGGTACATGTGAAGCTATGAGATGGGAGAATACGCTAGCTAGCGTGACACATGGCAGAGAAGCGCTCCCCTGCCTACCACAGCCAGGAGATTTATGGCACACAGTCCACACACCACAAGATCATGTCCATCCTGCTGCTCCTCTGGGCAAGACTCTACAAAAAGCAGAGAAACAAAAGGCACCCTTCTTTTCGTAGAGTATCAGCTGTCAAGAAGCACTGCCTAGCTGCCAGCCATACTTCATGCCTGAGTCCCCTGCTCTTTGATCTGGGGGTTGTGAAGAGGCAGGAGATGGGTAGTCAATTTTATGGGTGCACTTATTGAGCTGTACCCTGTTCAGGCAGCTAGGGCACCTCCTGCCAAACGCCTGCATGCATTCAGAGTGAAGTGAGATGGAGAGCGCGTCTCTGAGCCAGCTCGTGGTGAGCAGTGGGGAAGAGCCAGCAGCGTAGGCTTCGGCACGAACTGGACTAGCCCACTCAAGCATGAGTTCAGTTTATCAGTGACAAGTATCCCCACTCCTGCTATTACTCGGCTGGCAAGCTGGCAGCTGGCGTGGGTGTGCCTGCCCTTGCCACCGTCACTCTCACTTGACTGTGTGGGCAACACCTGACGTCAGCCCTCTCCAGCCTTCGCTGGCTCAAGGGCACCAGCAACAACGTACTGCGGGCAGCGCTGTGCTTTGCTGCCTTTGATGGAGGTGGGAATGATGCCAACAGAGGATAAACCATTGCTCTTTGCAAAATTCTGAGAAGGTGATTTTTTGTGGGACCTACTCAATACACTTTTTGGTTGGGTTGACAAAATACAATCTTTTGGGCGTTCTCTAATTTAAGCTTCTAAGCAGCTACTGCATCTCACAGGCTTGAGCCCTTTTCCCAGCTCATCTCCTTCCTGAGTACATCGGCTGGTCTGCTGGCGTATAACATTCAACTTTAGCTTCTGCTCTCCTATCAGCCCTCCGATCATCTCACAGGTTGCCTGTGAGTTCTAGGCTGAGGCAAGCAACTAAATGATTTCTGGTTTTGTGATCCCAGCTTTCCAAGGCCACTCAGAAAGGGGCCCCACATAAGACCACTGTTTCCTGGGGAGTCTCTTTGCTTAGAGAAGCAAAACTTCACTACTTTGGCTTTTCTTTCCCTCCTTTCTCTTTCTGACGTAAATATCCATCTCTAAACACCCATCACAGCTCTACCCTCACCTTTCTAAAGCAAGTGTTCTTTTCAGCTGATTTTTCTTTCCTATTGTTCTGAAGTAGCATAACAGGAGGCAAATTGAAAGCAAAAACAAGCAAAAATTCATTTAGCAAAACATTCGGATACCATTACGACAATGATATTAAATATAAACCACACTGACAGTCAGAATTCCCCTGCAGTCTTCCCAAGCCCAGCTTTGAAGGCCGGGCTGGGGAAGATTAACAAACAGAAAGAAAAGTGAAGATGACTTGAAATAAAAGAGAAATCAGCCAAACCAATTCCTTTGATCCAGCTGAGAAAAAATATGGGAGGGAAAGAACTAGTGTAAACAGTAACCCCTTTTTTAATGCTATGAGTTTTAGTACTCCAAGCTGCTCTTAGTACAAGTGATCACTATGCCTCAAGATTGTTGTCTGTGAAATGATGTTAACATATACTTGTAGCTATATTCAATTTTATTAACAGGACTTTGTTAAATGCCCTCAGATGCTATAGGTAGAAGACTATGGAGGGAGGCAACAAATGCTGTAATGGACTGCCAAATACATCACTGTTCACTACCAGATCTGCTTAACTGTGTGTTACAGACTCCACACTGCTAATAGCCAGGCTTTGACTTTACTGCCTGCATTGATAGCTTGCATGTTTAGGATAGGCAAGAAATTCCCGCAGTGTTATTAGTGTGAGGAGGCCTGTGTCTGCACGGGCACATATCTACGTACATACACATGTAGCCTATACAGACTATCCCTTTTTAACCTTTTTGTTTAGGAAATTTCATGGAAAGCTCAGAAGTGCCAAGCAAAGAGCTATCTAGCAGCTAAGGCCAGCTATTTGGCCCTTCACCTGAAGTGGCATGGGAGAGGGCAGGGAGGAATGGTTTATTGCTGGCTGTACCCAAAAGGCTGCGAGACAGCTCAGGTTGATGGCTGTCAGCCTGTTACATCTATTCCTGATGTCTCCATGTCAGTGATCAATGCCTGGTGAGAAATGATTCTCAGGAAAATGAAGTCTGTGGGCAGTAGCTGGGGGTGACTGGAAGTCACTGGTCACTTGCTGATTTAGTGGCTCTTTGCCATACTACCATTTGTGTAGCCTGCCCTGGGCAACTCAGGGGTGGTCTCCCAACTGTTCTGCTCTGGCTGCAAAGGATGAATGAGAGGCAGGATAGCATTTTTTTGGTATACCCAGTGTGATTCCCAATCCTGGAAGGTTTGTCTTTCATGCCAGGCTCCACCCCCAGCCTTCTCTGCCCCAAATTTTCTCCCATCTGTGGGGTAGGGGACACAGAGGAAGGCAGAAATTCTCTGCAACCCCGAGATTCAGTCAGAGTCATGAAGTATTTTAAACACTCCCAATTCTTTTCCTGCTGCTGGCTGCTGCAGCTGCTGTGCCCCATGCTGTTCCTTTGTACCAGAGAGAGAAGGACAGAGGCATATTTTCTTTTCAGCACTTACTGCCACTCACTGTTCTTCACCATCTCCTGTCTGCAGGCAGAGCAGTTGCTCCTGTTCCTCTCTTGTCCTTTCCCAGACAGATACCTTCTATGTTTTAGGACCAATTTCCTAAAAAAATAATAATTAACTTTACTGAACAAGGCACCACACACTTATTTCTGTTCTCTTACTCCACCTGCCAATTTTGGGCCAATGTGGTGTATAAGTACCTTTACTTAAATGTTACAAACAGCCTGAAGCAGTGATTGACTTGTTCCACATGTATGTCTTGTACCCAGCACTCTGGGCTCCAGATTGGGGCCTGGATGCACTATCGTCACTGAAATAAAATGCTCGATCTAGAAGAATCCTTGACACAGAAGGAGAGAAATACTTGTGTGATAGCACAGGGAATAGTTTTACTGCTCACTTACCCCTTGTGCTCTTACTTTAACAAAAAACACATCTACTTTTTTTTTTCACTAAGCTGGCAGCTGGCTTTGCTTAGCTCTCTGAAGTTATGGCCATGAAACATCAGATCAGTGCCAAGCTGAACTCTGTCACTCCGGTCATACCCATCGTGCCAGAGCCTCCCTCTATCCCCACACAGACATACTTGGGGAGATGCTACCAGCAAAGCACTTACAGCACAGGAACAGCCAGAATTGCAGCGCTGTGCTTTACAGCGCTATAACAAATCTCTCCCCCCTCCCAAGGTTCCCCTCCAAATCTGCAGCTAATAGCCGTTTGCAGGGAGATTGGTCTCTGTGGAGGAGTCTCTCTCCTCACTCCCAGTCTCCTCACATGGGCACACTATCCCAGCACAGCCACCACCCAAAGGTGCCCTGCTCCATGGCCAGGCTGCCTGAGGCCCTGCTGCTGGGACAGGCAGCTACAGGGAATGAATCTGCCTCTCACCTGTTTATTCTGGAGCCATGTGGGGGTTAATGCTCCTCTCCCAGTTGCAGAGTGACCCAGGTGGGGCTAATGAGTGCTTGCCTTGCTTAGCTAATTAGAGGCGCTGAGAGAAGCAGACTGCAGTTCTAGGCGTGGGGCACTTGCAGAGGGAATATAGTGTGTGTGGGTTTTATTTTCAGTATTTTTTTTTTCTTCCAAATAAAAACCTCTGGCAGGACTAGCACAGCACAGATGGGAAGGAGCAATGAGATGAGGTTCCATAGCATCCAACTAACCCTCTTCCTTCTTCTAATCCACATTATTCTGGGGTTTCAGGAGGCGGCAGGAGCAAAAGATTAGGGAGACTGGACCATTTGTTCCCCTTCAGAGACAGATTTTCAGTATCTGATCTAAATTAGCATAGTCCTTTGAAGTCCAGCCTAAGTCTCCCCACTTCCTCAACTCATGCTCTTACAGCAACCATCATCTCTGTAGGGCCTAGCAGTGCATGCCCTGGTGGCACCCGCAGCCTGGCCCGTGGCAGCCCCTGCTGAAGCCTGTCTCTGCCCAGAGCACGTGAAGCTCACACTTTGCGTGGGACACTTATGGACCCCAAAGTGCTCTCCACTCTGGTCAGAGAGAGCTTCACCCACCCTCCCTGCCTGCGATGCAGCTTTCCCATGAGTGGGGCTGCCTAAAGATGCTGAAGGAGAGCATTCCCTTTCAGAAACAGTGGGAGAAACTGAGGAAACCCTGGCCCCTCTTGTTTGCACACCCCAGAGGTTTTGATACCAGGGTGCCATACCCTAGACAGACAGACAACGTGCACTAAAAACCTCATGGCTGGGAAGGTTTGAGGTGTGGGAGCCTGGTGTTAAGGGACAATGTTTGTCCCATGCAGCTTGGCTTTGCTTGGTAGGGAGGTCATGGCCAAAGTTGCTAAGGCTGCTCCTGGCCATCCTATGTGAGGCAGTGAGCTGGCCAGCACATGACAGCTCGAAAGGATCTGGATTTTATTACAACATCACCTCTCTCATAACACACCCAAAGAAGGCTCTTAGCTGCTAATGAGCCTGCCCCATGCTCACAGGCTTGATATCAAGAAGTTGTGGTCTGAGCTCTCTTTTCCTTGCCTGTCCTAGCCATTTATATAAAATTTGGAGTAGAAAAAACAGCTGCTGCTGAAAGGTGCTTATTTTCCCTCTCACTCTTGCAAGCTGCATTTCCCTTGCCTCTTTCTAGCTGGTATTTAATTCCCTTCATGTTGTTTTCCCCTGGCTTTTCCTTTGTTTCTTTCCTGGGCAAGCAGCACATCATTATGGCTGGTCTTTCTCTAGAGCTCTCCTAGCCGAGGTCATTACTTAGCTTGTGAGATCCAACGAGGTTGCTGTTTGTATGGCTGCGAGACCTATGAAAAAGCAGCTAATCAATTCAGAAAATCATCTGGGTGGTAACCCCACTGTCTGCTTATTTTCTTCCCTTCCACTTAGACATCAAACTGGCTGAAGAGGGCTCTGGGGAATGAGGCAGGCGCTGAGAGCTGCTCCTCTGCAGACACATCTGTGTCTTTCATCAGCAGGGCTCAGGGAATACCACTAACCGGAGAGGGGAAAATCTCTTTGGAGCTGAGAGGCTTGCGGTCTCCGTCCTCTTGCTCTGAAGAGACCCTACCCAGCAGGGAAGCGATCGTTTGAAAAGTGGCTAATGCACTAACACTGTTTGGCAGAAACTGTCACATTATAGACAGAGCTGGGGGAGGATGGGGACGAAACACACAGCAAGGAGGGCGGCATTAGGGACAGCATCACGTCAGTGAGCAGACCCTGGTTGCCAAAATAGCTCGTGATGGCTAAGCAGAGTGGCAACTGGCAATAGCACATGCAAATGGTCTTCTGGCAAACGAGCTTACTAATCATTGCACTTTGCTTTCACCCACTCTTTCA
>NW_010191020.1:15979-52520 GCF_000695765.1 Mesitornis unicolor
TTTGGGAACTACATCAGAACAATGCACAGTCAGAGCCATAAAGCTTTTACCCCCACCAGTTTTAGTAATTAGAAGTGTAGATGCACAGTGCCTCATACGCTGGGACTCGGTGCTGTCACAGCTCATTCAGAGAAGATAAGTCACATCTGAAAGGCATTCTCTGGCAGACCAGCAAGCCCTTTGAAGGGTGGGGGTGGATGTGCGTGCATGTGTCCTACCCGTGAATTTGGCCAGCAGTCTGGAAAATGTCAAGGTTAGGAAAGGCTGAGCTTCATTTGCTTTTCACAGATCTGGGTAATGAATTTTTCATTTTAAAGTATTGTTCTAGCTCGAAAAGCAAGACTCTAACACTGGCATCATGGGGTTCCACATCTGCCTCTCAGTTGCTCCGGACCACGTTTGCCCAATTTAATAAACAGGGAATTTTTAATGTTTTGCAACCCTACAAACTGAACAGGAGGCCTGAGGCTTTAGCACGGTTTTCCTCTTCATATGTCTTTATCAACATGGCAAATTTTGCTCGCTAACCCTTTATACTAATCTCCTATGCTGGCGTTGCTTTTCCAAGAAAACTGGGCAAAACCAAGGTGCAGGAAGGGAAAAGCATCAAGAACTTACTTTTGTCACTAGACGGAGTACTTTTAATTCTGAATACAAATGGGAAGCCGAACCCCACAGTAAAAACAAAGGCATTTTCCTCCCCAGTCAGGGCTGAGTCAGTCTTTTTTCCCTCTCCTTTGTGGTTGCAGCCTGATAAAGCTCCATAAAAGAATGAGCAGTTCAAAGAGATTCACTGAGAACTCATCTCCCTGTTCCATTGTGTGAAATCCAGAGATACTCAATTACACTAGAAATCATATCAGGACAATTAAAAGCAGTATCTTTTCACATCGTTCACATCTTACCTGTGGAACTTGCTTCTGCTGTGTGCAATGGAGCCCGGGGGTCTTAGCAGGGGATTCAGAAAAGAGTTCAGCAGCTCTCAAACATTTTTACAGATTATATTAAAGGTGATAAAGCAATAAAAGCTTCTAGTGAAGTAATCCCTGCTTAACACAGCTGAATTCAGCCTTCTCCTGTGGAGGCTGGGAAGGGTGTCATAAGTAAGGATGCTTTCCTACTCTTACCTACTGTAGGTTTTTGTATCTCTGCCCATAATGCTGACCCCTGGCAAAAACAGAGCACTAGAAGGAAGAGTTAGTCTGAACCAACACAAACCACTTCCTCTATTTCTACTTGAAATGTCAAGTATTGAATACACCTGTTGTAATTCTGACCAGTCCTGAGGGCAATGCAAGGTTAGAGAGATGGCTTGAGGGTGAAGCTCACAGGATCTTTAATCCAGTAAGGACTTGTGAAAAGGTGCAAAAAAATCCTTTGCCTTAAACAAATATCCACAGCTTAACTACCTACTTGGGTGAGAAGCAAACTAGCAAACTTTATCAGATTTATTCCTCCAAGAAGTTGTTTTCACTGGTGGTGCTGCAGCACTGGCATTTCCAAAGAGAAAGTTCCTAAATGTTTTCTCTCTAAAAGTGTTTTTGCCTGTTTTAAGCATCCCTGAAAGAGGCCTGCATTATGCCAGCAGCGATGCCAACTGCAGTGGCTGAAGGGCTGCTAGCAGCCAGAGCACCATTCCCCTGTAACTGGCTGCTGCCAGCTGTGATGGAGACCAAGGACTTACGAGCACCCAAAAAGGGAGCAGCCTGGTGCCTGCTTGATCATAGGAGAACAACCGGAGTTAATCCACCATATCCATACACTTAGTGGTGTTCACACATGCGATGGCTGCATGCAGCTTGATTGGCCCCACTGCCGTGGTGGGGGCCCGAGTCCCCGGGAGAAGGGTGCAGCCGAAGGGGCAGAGCACTGAGAGTCCCTGGGGTGGCCGCGCATGGGGTTTGGAGGGGGGTATTGGAGGTGGGGAGCAGGTGGCGTGGTGCTGAGCTGCTCAGCTGTCGTGTGGCTGGAGAGAGATGGGCGCAGCTGGGCGAGGGGAGGAAAGAGCTCAAGGTCTGGCAGTCTTTCTGCTTTACAGGTCTGTAGCCGGCACAGGAGCAGCAGAAAGCGATCCAGCTGGGATGTGGGGCCCTGGGTGTTTATGCTCCCGCAAGGGGCTGTGCTGGGAAGTGCCCTGGCAGGGGTGCGATGTGTGTAACATGGGGACTGTGACAGCCTCACCCCGAGGCCCGTGCTGCTTTGTGTCCGGGCGAGTACCCTGGCAGCAGCCCCTGCTGTGTGCCAGCAGGGGCCTTGGCAGCCCTCTCCGGGGCATACATTTATATCTGCTCATGCAAATAACCTGGAAGTGTCCCCTGGAGTGGGACAGCTGGTCCCCGGCAGTGTATTTGGGAGCATTCTTTATGTGCCCATGTAAGTACCCTGGCAATCTCTTTTGGGGCTCGCCAGCAGGGGCCCTGGCAGAGGCCAGGAGGCAGTGTCTTGGTGGCTGAAGCCATGCCAGCTGAAGCTTTCCAACAGCAAAGCTTTCTTCTGCCCCAAACAAAGAGCCAATGTGGCTAGCGTTATTGATCTGTTTCAGGCCTTGCTGCTTTTAACGTGGCAGGAAAATACCGAGAGGAGTTTTAATTTGTCCAAATGGTTTTAGACAAGGTTAATACAACTCATCGATAAATGCCACTTTTTATTAAGTTTTAATTACAATGTCATTTCAACAGGCTGGACATGCTCGGCCTCCTCAGCATAGCTGGTGGGGGATTTTGTTTAAGGTGCACTTCCTTGAGCTTCGGTGATTAATTCCCATTGTGGACCTAGGAGCTGACAGGCTGCCGGAGAGCCTGACTGCCTCAGCGAATTCCCCTTGGCCCCAGTCCCCACACTGGCAATCACCGCTTTACGTCAGCACTGCGATTGGTGATGCACACTGGGCTGGGGCGGCAGCAGGAGGCGGTGAGCTGGCGGTGTCAAAGGCATTAAGATGTCCACAGACTAAATGCAGTTGTTGGAGCTTCTTTCTTCACGCTTACGCAGATGGTCCCTTCCAGCAAGCTGCAGCCTGGCCACGTCTCAGTGCCTGTGGCACAGCTCTCCCTATGTTTTCTTAAGCTTGATTTCTCATATTGCAGCAAGGCCTCACCAGGGCAGAAGCCTGATGCAGAGTTCAGACCAAAATATTTGAACCTATCACGCTGCTGTCCCTCCTGTATCCCTGCCTTGACACAACTTCATCTTGGTCTTAGAAAAGAGTCCAGAAAGGGCACTGGTGGCTGCTAGCTCCCTTTTCTCCTCGGGAACTGGTGAGGATGGAACAAATGGTGAGTGTTTCATCTTTCCCAAGAGAAATGCAGATAGGATCTGGTTCAGGCCCAACTCACAACAGGGTGAATAAACAGAAACTACCAGAATCACTGCAGTCAGTCAGAAGTTCAGCTTGGCTTATAGTTCTCCCTCTCCAGAAAAAAATCGTGAATACTTGTGTTTTAGCATAAGAAGGTATGTGCATGCACATATTACCCCTGAGGTGGAGTTCTCTCCTATGCACTGCGCTGCTTTCTGTTTTCAGCACCACTTCAAAAAACTTGCTGAAACACAGTTATTTTTATGCGGTTGGCAATTTCGCTCCCCTTTTTTTTACAGCAACTTTCCACATCCTTTCCATGCAAGCAAGATCTTTATAAAAGTGGAGAAATTCACTGCTGCAGAAGGCACAGAGATGCCAAACCACTGCTTGGTTGTAACACTACAAATAATTTCCCTTTCCAGTGCCCTGTACCTTTCTGAAAAGCCGGGGAAGTGGCAAAGGGCACCTGACACAAATGAGCAGGGAAACTAGAGCTTGGGATACAGGTAGGGAGTGTCTGGTAAGGCTCTTTTCCTTTAAAATGCCCACTGCTGTTACCATGGGCATTTGTGGTGGTGTGGTGCTCAAGTCTGGAAATTGGTAACAGATTATATTAATTTCTGGCATCTGTATCTGCCTTGAGAAGGCTTACACAGCATGGTAGTTAGTGTCCTCACGCCCTGAGCACATCCCTTGGGCTCAGGTTTAACTTCAATAATCATGCAGGTGGCCAATGTTGGAGAGAGCTCTCCGAAAAAGCTCTCCTAAAAAGCCTCAGAGAGGGCCTGTTCTGCTCTTCACTTGTCAGCTGAGGATCTGGCACTTGGTCCCCACCTGGGCTACCTCACAGCTGTGTTGCAGCCATGCCTGTGCTGTGTGTCCTGTTTAAGTGGACCTTGGCCTGTGGACTTTGGTCCCTGACTTGACCTTGGATCTGTCTTATCATCATGGACTTGCTCAGCAACCACTGGATTCTTGGCTGAACATGGTTACCATCACCAAACCTGCCCTACTCTTCTTCTGGGTGTTGTGGGACTGTGCCTTTGCCAGCGTGGCCACTGCCCCATGCCTGCCTTGCTGTTGCCCCCAACACCAGGCTCACCTTCCCCCGTGGAGCAGTTGGCCCTTGCTGCGTCCCCACAGCTGACATGCTGATTGATGCCTACATCCCTGACGTTGCTTGTGATTTTGCCTTGGCTGTCACCAATGGAGTGAAACCACAGTGGGAAACAGAGTTGTCCGTCTGCAGAAGACGTATTGATCAGGCAGAACATAAAGGAAGCAGCTCTCACATATTATAATGCAAAGCAGCGATGGGCAGCATTCCAATACCAAAATCTTACTGTGTGCTAGAGCCATGAGGGCTGTCTCTCAAACTGAAGAGGGCCATGGGAACGGGGAATTTTAGGCAGATGGTGATAATGGCTCCCCAGGGCTCCTAACATGTCACTCTGGAGGGGGCTGTGCTAGATGTGGAGTGGGATCCCAGGGTAGGCCAGAGGGGTTGGGCCCTGCAGCCATGTTTCCTCAGTGGACCTCGTATCAGCACATTCCCCATCCTGTCGCCCAGGGTATTACTCGCACAGAGCTGACAGTGAGTTTCAAGAGCCAAGGCTTGTTCCCCAGTGACTGAAAGAAGGTGGGCTTGAGCTATCTGTTCCCACAGAGGGCTGAGAAGTGGCTGTATTCCCATGACTACAAAAAGACACAGGCTGTTGGAAGACCCTACAAGACATATTCTTGAAGCCTTTGTCTGTGACTCACTTGGTCTTGCCTCACATTGCAGCTTGTTGCTGGAGGGCTTGCAAAAGTGACAATGTGTGCTTCATGTCTTCTTGTCACTCAGGTCAGAGTGGGTGCTCTGAGGACATCTCTGCTTGCTGTGGTGATGCAGGTAGTGCTGTAGTGCTTCAGAGAAAGAGCGACTCTTGGGGCAATGCAGCAATTTAGGCAAAGGTAAGATCGCACCTACCACTACCTGCAGGACAGGGTTGGGTGGTGCCAGGGGACAAGAGGGAAAGTGTTATGGGCTGGGCTGAAATGCTTCTGAGGAACAGGATGAACAAGTCTAGGCATGCCAGAAATGCCCTGAGCTTTTTCTGTAATGACCCCAAGTGGTTGAGCTCTGCTGTTGAGTGTGTACCCTGGGCACGTGACTCCTTGTCTTGATGAGCACCCTTCACTTTGCTCTAAGCTCCGTTGCTTGGGTGCTGCTACAGTTGATAGCAATACAAATCCCCGCAGAGCACAACCCTGCCTAAGAAGAAGCTGGCCAATGCTTAGGAGGAATGAAGTTTTGCTGGCAGCACTGCCAGCACTACCTGGCTTGAGGCCAGCGTCTACATTTGCAGTGATGGTGTATGGAGGTACCTGTAAAGGGAAGGAGGCAGAAGCCTTGTTTTGACATCTCAAGGCTTTAATAAAGTTTGGAGATTTGCCTAGGCAGGATGAAGCTTGGCTACAAGACAGACACTTTTGGGCAGTAAGGTTTTAGCTCAAATGTTCCTCACTACCGTTAATTCTGTAGTATAAATCCATTCTAAATGCTGACTTGCTGTCTCATGCACAGGAGGAAAAGAAACCATATACAACAGAGCGACTTCTGAGCAGCTGAAGGTTGGGTGTAGCTGCTGGTGTGCTCCCCAGACTTTGCTAACCTCTCTCCCAAAGCATTTATGGAGCTTTAGGGTGTAAGATGGAGTCACAGCTTTGAAATGCAGTGTAGTGTATGTGTCTTCTGGTGGGACTTCTATGAGAGCCTGGAGTGCAAGAAACCGTGGTGCTGTGCCACTGCAAGGCCATGTACTTCTTACTGATTGAGCCTGAAGTCTGTCTCATGGTGGAGCAACCTGGGTGATGTAGATACAGAGAAATGGAGAGTCAGTGAGATGAGGAGATGGTTGAGATGGAGCCACAGGGTGTCCTGGCAGAGATCACAGGGATGCTCACAGCTGCAGAGTGACCAGGAATGAACTCAGATCCTCTGTGTCAAGGCATGATGGACTCCCGGGGCAGAGGCAGAGGGATTAGGGCAGAGACGTGGTTTGCTTTAGATTCTGGTTGAGGAATTTAGGTGAGTGGAGTAGGAGGCTGGGAGTGGGGGAGGGGGGGTTAGATGGAATATAGCTTTTAGAAACGGGAATTTTGCCCTGCATGCTATACTAGGGCCAACCCCTTCAAAACCAAGTTAACACATGGGAGACACCACAGCCTGGTGATGAATAGACGCCCCAGGGCAGGCAGGAAACCTGATGTGACTAATGCACAAAGCAAGAAAATACTTCCTACAGTGACACTGGGCTTCTTCCCTCCCTAAAGTCATTCCCTAGAGAGAGTGAGTCAGGTACTTTTGCTAATCCAGGATGTTTTGGTTGCCTAGTTTGCTCTAGTTTTTCCCCCTAGTAAGTAGGAGAGGGAAAGGATACAAGAATACAAATAATAAACTTGAGGCTTTGCTAATATTCTCTGGGAACCTGTGTACAGAAACCTCAGAGACAGCTTGGGACCTGCTCTCATGGTGTTGAGCCCCTTTCCAGAATATCTAGGGCTCTCAGTTCCTACTCTGGGAGCCCTTGGCTGCCTGCTGTTTGCTTCTAAAGCAACATTGTGCTGATACACACCTGCTTGCTTTGTTTTGCCCTTCCCCTTCACTGTGGGATGACATCAGCAGGGCACAACCCTGGGGAAGAGATGATTTTGAAAGAAATGTTGCAGTTTGACTCATTTATTTGCAAGCTCAGTTCAGCAGTGCCACCAGCTCCACTTGTGAGAGGGCACGTGTCAATGGAGCTGTTCGGCTCCTGGAGCTATGAGCCCTGATCTTGCGAGCAAGACAGATTTGAAGTTTTGCAGGTGTGCTAGGAATAGCCCAAAGCACCTCATCTCAGCTGCTCGGAGGAATTCACAGCTATTAGTTGGGAGCCAGGCAATGATGACAAATCAATGACTCCACATCCTGAGTGATTCATCAGTTAACCTCGGAGCTTAGTTCTTTTCCTGGCTCTCTCCATCACCAGCTCCAGTTCTTGTGGCATCTCAAGTGTCTTACTAATTTTAAATCATCAGGTAGCCACAGACGTAGCTGAGGAAGAGCGAAGGACAGATGGACAGAGGCATGGTTGGGCAGAAAAGGGGAAGACCGGTTTCTGAACAGGGAAGGAGCACCTCAAGGGTGAGCGGAACTTGTCTGTAGGCTGAGGAGCAGTGTTGTCAGCACGACCCAGGGCAGACCAGCATCTTCTCTGCTGCAGGGCTCCCACTGACCCCCTTGCTGGGCACAAAGTGTGTGTATGGGGGAGAAATAGAACAAAAAAATACCAACCTGTGCCCAGACAGACCAAAGCAGAGGTTATTTAGCAGTCCAGCAGGGAGGTTTTAATCATCTCAAACATCCTGGGCCAGCCTATTCTTAATAATAACTTAAATCACTTAGCACTTTTACACGTTCTAAGCACTTCACAGACATTAACTGAGGGCTGGCACTCCGGTCTCTCCTAGGCCTAGCCGAGAGGTGGACGTGGAGGAGCAGGACTCATTCACAGCCTTGTCTGCCCATGTACTTCCAGCCCCTTGTCCCACCTCACACTTTTCCTCCCAAAACTAGAATATGTCCCTTATGCGGACTTGCTTAAAAGCCGCAGCCATCTAGCTGCTGGCCCAGGGAGCGTGGCTATTTCTCCAGCAGGTACAGTAAATAATCACCACTGTCAAGCAGGGCAGCTAGGTAGGGAATTGCTCCCATTTCACAAATGAGGCAGCTGGCACAGAAAGGATAGCTAACTGGTAGAGCTGGAAACACATTTCCTGGCTCCAACCCTCTCTTCCTGGCTAAGCATGGCTTAGACTTCATCATGTTCAGAGAAGCTAGGAAGCTAAAAGACACCCTTATTCCCTGTTCTATAAAAAATGCCCCTTGGTTTGGATTTGGCTTACATGAAATGGGTTGCCCACACAGGAAGCACAGCCAGGTCTGCATCACCCCTAGATCCAGCCTCTGCTGGGTTCATCCTCACTGTAAATCTTGCTGTGCTCTACATGTACTGCAGAGCTTTAATCTGTGACTGGGATCCACCATGGCACACAAAGCAAGCTGATTCTCCACGCAGAGGCTACAGCAGAAAGATGGACTTTGCAGGATGGTGCCAAGTACCGTGTGATAATCCCAGCTCAAAGATAAAGTGAAAAATGCACATCCGCATGCCCGATACTGCTGCTGCCTCTGCGATCCTTCCCCCTTCCTGCACCCTGCTGCTGGGGACTGTGTCCATGCTCCCCTTTGCACTGCTGCTGGTGAATGGTGTGAGCAGACACACAGCTGTGGTGGCAGCAGGAAAGATGCAGGAGGGAGCAGTGAGGAAAGGTGCTGGAGAAGATGGTAGCTGTCATCTCTAAGAAGCTCAGAGGTTTTGAAGAAAAACTGGTTAACATACGGAACTGAAACTGAACCAAGAGGAATTCACTACTAAGGGCACTGAGTGGGGGCCACGAGCTATTTAAAACTTCTTATGCCTCTGATGTGCAGCTGGGTATAAAGAAAGGGCGTGCCTGCACCCACGACAGCTTTGAAACAGGGCTTCTGAGCACTGCTAGGTACAGCTCCAGCAGCCAAGAGGTCAGCATGGACTAGAAACCATCCAAAAAAACAGGGAATAGCTGGGGCATTTGAGGAGGGAGCAGGCATGACTGCTGCCCCTATCAGCCCTATCTAAACAGCAAGCGGGACCAGAGCCAGGGAGTTTAAGATTATTTAAGAAGCCAGTCAAGACTGGACAGGAACTGCAATTGCAGTCTCATAGGCACAGAGAGCTATTACACAATCTCCAGCAAGGCTACCCACTTCTCAGGAGGAATTCAAACTAGCCAAGAGATCCATCGGCATGAAAATGACCCCTGTACATTCCTTGTTGTTCCTTTATACAGGGCAAGTCTTTCTGTGCCATGCCTTGGTTCCCAGGGAGGTCTGAAGCCAGGGGTGTGAATGCCTTTCAGGCACTAGGGGAACCCAGGTCCTCCCACAAATGTGACTCCCGGCTGGTGGCAACCATACCCTGGCTTGGGTTGTCCTGTTCTCCCTCTTTCCACCATTCATGTCCAGGTGGATCCTGCCTAAAAACAGCTGCAGTCTAATTCCATCAGTACTGGCCCCCCATGACTTTTGTTTTCAGAGCATGAACCACATTTTAATAGACAGCAAAGCATCTCAAATGCTTTCTTATTTCCTAGCACAGCCCTCGCAACATCTGTACAAGCACTCTCCTGGCAATGGCTGCAATTGCTTACATTGAAAAGTCTCATTAAAGAAGTGTTTTAGCACTGGACTTCAGTTTTGTTTTTCAAACTTGATTTGATGGGATGAACCAGTGTTGCAAATCTCCAAGGCGCTCTGGCAGGCCTTTCCAAAACTCCTGCCTGGCTCTGAGCTTCTATTGAGGTCCTTTGCACAGCATTTTAACCCATCTCAATGCTCCTCCCTGGGAACCTGTCTCTAGCGCCCAATTGCTCACTGCAGAGATGGTTTTCTAACTGCTTAGCCTGACTTTGGTGTTATGCTCCTAATGCCAGGCTTTACTACTCCAGGATAATTAGAGCAAATCCCTTCCTTTGCTGATAGTGTTCCCTTGAAGGTATTTGTAGGCAGAGCACTTTTCCTTACTGAACCATCCTTTTTCCACTCCACACGTTTCCCTTTGCAGTCTCTTCTCATACCTCCTCGGATTGCTTTCATCACCTGTGCAGACCATTGCATGGTTGGGTTGTCTTTCCACTTCTCTGATCTCCCTTTGAGAGCAAGATCACCTCAGGACTCCAGAAAAATCCCGTCCTGCTGAGGAGCAGGCAAGGGGCTGCAGCCACCCTCCAGATTCACTGCTGCAGCTGGGGCTCAGAGAGCATTGGAGGATCCTGGCTGATCCCTGCATAGATGCTGGAACTGATCTTGGTGATGGTAAAGGGTGAAGGGATCAGGAGAGGAGGGAAAGCTGGAGAGTGTCCAGCTGGGATATTCAGGGGGGCCTGTCCACCCCACTTTCAATCTGTTGCATTGCTGCCAGCTAATGAAATTTAATGTATTATTGGCTAGATTCCACTCTCTTTGCCCCAAAAATGGTCTTTGTGGCTGCTGCAGGTTGTTTTCAATAGCTCTTGGCTTATGAGATCTTTAATTTTTTATTAAAAAAATTAAAATCGTTAAAATTTTGATTAAATTAAACCAAATGGACTTTGTTCTCCACTGGAAGCTGTTTATGTAACATCTGCTTTAAATAACTTTAAAATTCAGCCCATTAAACTGTGCAAAATAAAACAGTAAAATTACAGTATTTGTTGTGATTTAAAATAAACCAACAAAACAACAAATCAGGCTGTACTCTCCTCCACCTGATTTAGTGGGTTGATATCTGTCTAGTGGGTTAATTAAAAATGACTTTTACAAATTAGTGTTTTCTCAGATAAAAACCCATTAGCAAGTAGTTTGCAGCGTTATTGGCATTAAACACGCAGTGTTTTACATCAGATTAGATACCCACGCTCACGTACATATTTGGGACAGCTTGAGTGGGGCTAAAGATTTTCGCTGTATTAGGAAACACATGCCTAGGCATTTCTTCCAGGATATTTAAAAGCTGCATAGAGATACCAGAGCATGCAGGGGGGTACACAGACAAGCCCCAGTTGCCTTGCAGGCAATGACGGGTTAAAGAGTCCACTCTGGAGGGGTTCCCGTAGGTGACCCCGCTGCTTTGGCCCCCCAGTTCCCAGCCCAGCTCCCTTCTGCCGCCTTCCCCGGGCGCCTCATAACCTCCCCTGCCTCCTCCTCCTCTTTATATATTCATGAAGCGGCAGGGACAGGGATAAATAAAAGCTGAGCAAGCCAGAGTGACAGCACAGGAAGAGGAACTGACTGCGTTAGCGGGGGCCTCGCTCTGCGCCGATCCTGCCTCTTTATCTCTGCTGGGACAGCGCTGGCTTGCAGGAGAGATAACTGTTCCCTGCTCTGTCGGGAGACAGCTGGATGAGCTGGATGCAAGGAGGAGGAGGAAAGTTAACAGTAAGTGAGTCAGTCTCACCAGGGATAAGATAGCAGCTTTTGGGATGTTTCTTCCTCTAAGTTCAGAGCCAGGCCTGACATGGTGCTGTGCCTACCCCTGCTCAGTTCCCAGCAACTTGCTCCCCCAGAGTGCTTTCATCTCCTGGGACCCACTGATGAGGCTGAGGGTATCCTGGCGGACCCACGAGTGGAGGAGGGCTGGAACCAGGAGACACATGCGCAAGCAGGGACTTACTACGTGATTCACAGGGGACCATTTCAAAATTTTGAGCCTTTCTGCAGCCTGCTTTGGTCTGGAGAGTCACTAAAGCCTGGTGCTGAAGGATTATATTGCAGCTTTGCTTTTTTGGGAAGGGCAGAGTTCTCAGAGTTCACATGTGCCTGTCTCCTGTGAGCTTTTACTACTCCCTTGGTCTCCTCTCTGTCCTCTTTCTTCTGGGATTGCAAGGAAGGGACACACCGCTGGTACTGCAGAGGAAGCAGTGGGGTTTTCTGCTCATAAATTAACCCCTCTGATATCTGGAATATACTATAAGAGTGCAGGATCTGATTAGCTCAAGAAAGAAAAACAAAACAGAAGCACCTCAAGTGCTATGGCCCCCCACGTCCCTCCCTGGGACGCTAGCAGCACAGCCAGTACCTTGTCACCAGCACCCCTTGTTCTGAGGGGGCTCCATCCCAGCTTGCAAGCCAGAGTCCTGACCTCACCAGTCCCCCACTCCAGGGCCAGACCTTTGCCACACTGCAGGTCTCCCTGATGTGCTGCCAGCCTGATTTGGGGAGAAATACCTCCTCTCTGCTCTGCCCACAGTCTTGCTGTGTACAATCAGCATCATGGGGAGTGTGCGATGCATAGTCCTAAATACAGGGGACATTGATACTAGATGCTCCCCCCAGTACTGAGCATCCAGTTAACCTATTACTGCTGCAGGATGGACCTGATTTAATGATTTAATATCTCAATGGGTCATTGCTAAGATGTCACCTTCTGACCTGTGCTAATGCTCCAATCTTCTCCCCCTGCCTAGGTGCAGCTCTAAGATGAAGCCTCCACCTGGACAAGGCATAAGGCTGGCATACCTTCTCCTAAATTTGGCTCCTCTCTGCCTTCCCATCCCACTCTGGAAGGACCGGGATTCCCTAATGCAGGAGGAGAAAGCCCGTCAGACAGGTGGCAATTTGGTGCTCACTAGACAAGAACAGCAGCTCAGCACAAAGCTCGTAAACCTCAAGAAGAAGGAGATTGCAATGGCCATAACTACAGGACAGTTTCCTCCAAGCATGCACTTCTTCAGGGCGAAAGGCCTCATTGATCAGAGCATGGTGTTCAGCATCCTAAAGCGCATGCCAAAAGGTAGGCTTGGCCTAAGAGTTACTTGTCTTGTTTTCCTCCTCTCGCCTTTTGCTTTCTATGGCAGAACTGGGACAGAGCTTACAAGAGCTGTAAATCACGCTCGCTGGGTTCCAGGAAGAGCCCTGCCTCTGAGCTTGGGGGCAGGGCAGGGGGAAAGAGGAAGAAGGGGATGGATTGGATGAATACATGCTTCCAGCAATTGTAGCACTTGGTATAACTTACAATATGGACCCTTCAGCCTTTCACGTGTGGGGAAAGGGCAGAGGAAGCTAAGACAACACAATGTCATGGACATCCTATATTTGCTCAGCATGTTCCAGCCAGGGCCTTTCCTTTTTCCACACACACATACCACCGACATGCTACCAACCTGGCTTAGCCCACATCTTAGCCAAAAGTGTTGTTGTATCCCCCAATAAGTCTCTCTGCAAGTGGTTCTGTAACAGACCTGGAAATCTACTGGAAAACCTGTGTGCGCTAGAGGAGAAAGGTGCTATCTCCAACATTGCAAGTTTCTTTACTTGTTGAATGCAAGTCAAAGCCTATATTGATGTGACCTATAGAAAATGGCATAAAAACTACTGACTTCTCTCACTTAGTCTTTCTTAATCAGGTCTGTGCACTCAAATCTCTGCTTATAAGGCCAGGCGTTTCTCCTCTTGTCTCTAGGGATTTCTCCTCTGTTGCGCAGCAAACTATGTGCTGATGGGTTACCATGCCCTAGACCAAGAAGATTTCTGTACTCTGCAGCACAGACAGTTTTAAAGGCACTTGGATAGTTCACAGAATCACAGAATATTAGGAGTTGGAAGGGACCTCGAAAGATCATCCAGTCCAAGTCCCCTGCCAGAGCAGGATCACCTAGACCAGGTCACACAGGTGCGCGTCCAGGAGGGTTTTGAATGTCTCCAGAGAAGGAGACTCCACAACCTCTCTGGGCAGCCTGGTCCAGTGCTCTGTCACTCTTACAGTAAAAAAGTTTTTCCTCATGTTCCTCCTATGCTCTAGCTTGCACCCACTGCCCCTTGTCCTATGATTTGACATCAGAGAGAAGAGCCTGGCTCCTTCCTCAGCTCAGCTCCCTCAGCCGCCTCTCATAAGGGAGATAAAGGAGATGCTCCACTCAAAATTTTAGGTTAAATAACTGTATGAGATTATCTGAAACCTTCACTGCACCATCCTGTGCATTCTCTGACAAGCAGCTGGGACACAGCAGCATCTGAAAGCTCAGGACTCCAGGTTGTGATAGAAAGAGGGGACAGGATATATTTAGCCAAGGTAAAATCCAGACCACCTAGGCTGGATAGCAGGAAGCCCAATGTCTCCATGTCCCTGCTGAAACCATGAGACAGCTGCAGTGAACGTTGTCAATATTCCTGTGACACTGAACAATACATCCATCTTTCCAGGTGGTCCCTTTTCAGGTTCAGAGTCCCATAGCCTTGCCCATGTGGCTGCTTGGAAACAGGTTGGTGACCAGCTTTGGGAGATATGGGAGTCAGCTGCTCCACAGGAGCATTTTTTAGTTGCAAGGCTGTGACACTGGCACATGGAGCTATCTTTCTCACTTCCCAGCTTCTCCCTCCCAGCCTCTTGGTGTGAGATGAGGATCCCTGGCTTGCAGCATCCTAATCTGTTACCATAAAAGACTGGTATGTCAGAATTGTCATTATCCTTTCATTGCTGAATTGACCAGTAAGGAATTTAAAATATACCCCTCACTTCACCTCCCATGGCGTATCTTTGATACCAAGGAGGAATCAAAACAAAAAAAGTTAACACCTTTCAATTTGGGAGATGTTAAAATGGGTTCCCAGAATCTCTGCAAGAGCCATAAGCTTTTAGGGCCAAGATTACATCCTTTAGCTGCTTGAGTAGGACCTAGTCTTAGAGGCTGCAGTCTTGATCAGAGTCCCTGGGAATTACTGTTGTTTCAAGCACTATTGTAATTTTTATTGCTGCTCACATAGGAAAGAAGGTGTCATTGCCAGTAAGAGGAGGGTTGGCTCTAGACAGCTGCGGCATGTGATAGCTCTGGTGACAGCAGTAACTACAGTTGCTCAGCATCTTAACAGTCAGAGCCTCTGTAGTGAGAGATTATAGGTATTATAGTCTATATTTGATTAGTCTACTATAGATTATAGCCTTGAAGTTTGTCTAAAGTCACATGCATACCAGTCTTCTGTTTTGCTCTTACCACTCATGTTCTCCCTTTACCCCTAAGAGCATCAAAGCTATTTTTGACTATGAGGTCTCCCCTGTGCTAATAAAATACACATCTTAAGACTTCAGCTCTCACAGTGTCTTCCCTTAACAAAAGTGCAGTTTAATTCAAGCACCAGTAATGTAAGAAGTCTTTGCAAAAGGAGAGATTTTAGCAAAACAGGACTGAGGAAGGCGAGTACGCAGACGGTGCTTTCTATGCCAGGAAGACTGGCAGTTGCCAACACATTGCACAATAACAGAGCATCCCAAAGGCCTTTCGTGCTGGCCAGCAACAGAAGTACAATGTAAGTGACCATGTTTTTGATAAGGGATAGAAGTAGATGGTATTTCTGCATCTGAGCGCAATTCCCTGGTGTGTCATGGTCTGGGATTTCGGTGTACACCAGAGTTTAAAGAGATGAAAGAAGAGATGCAGACTAGATGCAAAAAATTAAGGCTGGGATTCAAACAGCTTAGATACAGAGGCTTGCTTCAGGTCTGCCAGGCAGCTCCCATGCCTTGTAAACCCCTCCTACTGTGTGAGTTCCTCTTTAAATCAGTGGGGCCTGAGCCTGCTCACAGCAAAGTCTGTCTGAAAGACCTTTAATAACTCTCAGCATTTTCCATCCCAGTGGAGAATCAGAGCTCCCTATTGATTTCCCCCCACCCTCTGCTCCGAGGAAGCTGTCACGCTTGGCCTGCCCCGTGTTTGATGTGGAGGGGGCCACATTCCCCAGCATGGGGGAGTCAGAGCAGCCACTCCACTGCTGCTGGGAGAGGTCACTCACAGCCACCTAGAAGCACTTCCAGATGCCCCTGGATGGGCAAACTCAAACTATCATCACATTAAAACTCCATTCCTTCTCTTCAGCTGCCTTGTCTCATTAGAATACACTTTTCTGCCCACCAGGTGCTGTCTTACACCTGCATGACTACGCCATCCTGAGCGTGGACTGGCTGGTGTACAATGCCACCTACCTTCCCGACTGCTACATCTGCTTCACCCACACGGGCACTGTTCGGTTTCGCTTTTCCAAGCCTCACCCTCCTCGCCCAATGCCAGACCAGTGCTCCCAGTGGGTTTTACTGGAGACTTACCGGAAACAGCTGCAGAATGTGACCGAATTTGATAGCAGGTGAGTGAAGAGCAGCTGCAAGTCAACTGGTACTTCACTATAGTGTTGTGTAGCCAGCAGGACCATTCTGGTCCAACTTTCCATTTGCTTGCTGCTCTGGAGTGGGGAACTCTCTTTAAGGCTCCATACACAGAACATACAAATAGCAATGTAAGAGCTTGCATCATTAATTACACCAGAGCAAGAGACCAGCAAAATTAAAGTTTTCTCTGCACCCTCACTTTGGTCCTTTGCATGGACATGTTGAAGACAGTGGTTTAATGAGATTGATGTGACCTCTCCTCAACATCCAGGCTGAATGTGCTCCCAGCATTGGACAGGGTTGTAAGGTCAAGGACCTTTCCTCATCCAGTGAGGTAGCCAGGAATGGGATGAGGAAGTCAAATAGCTGAGGAACAGACTCTACACAACAGCAAAAAAGTAATTTGTAAATTCATTGCTTTGCCTCAGAGCAAGAAGCTGGGCAAACTATTTATGGCAAAGTTACTCCACTAGCACAAAAAAACCAAAACAAGCCAAAAGAAAACCCAGCCCAGCCTCCCTCTCTGAATACCATCCTTGTCTTCTAGGGGTCACTCTTTGAAACCCTGCTGGTAGCCATTATGCTGAAGCACAGGGCACTCATTCCCAACAGGACCCTCAGGCACCAGGAACTGCAACTTGTCCCTCTGCCCTCGGAGGAGGGGGAGGTCTCAGCCTGGCTGAGCCAATGAACCCTACACACAGGTCCTCTGCCTAGTAGCACTCCCCCCAACACCCTCCTGCTAACACAGCTTCTCCCCTTACAGGCAAGGCCTCCTCTAGCTGCCCAGGAGCTCACACCTCAGATGGCTCCCCAAAGCATCACTCACTCACTCACTCACTCACTCACTCACTCACTCACTCACTCACTCACTCACTCACTCACTCACAGGAGCTCCCCTCCCTGCAGACAGCTCCTACCTTAACTGCTGGCAGTCTTTTATCAGGACCAGGTGTTAAGTTTGGCTGTTCAGCAGCCACCTACCATTTAATCACTTACAGGTGGGTGGGAACAGCCCAGCTCCCCCTCCAGCCGTTGGTGGCAGGAAGAGGGAGCCCTATCTCTCCATCCAGGGGCCATTGATCCTAAGGCAAAGCCCTGTCAAAAAGGCCAGGAGCAAGCAGATAGTTCTGCGTGGTGTGTGAGGGGATGGAGAGAGGACACTAAATAATGCATGAAGTCAGACACTGAGTGATGAGGACAAAGGAAAATATTGAGTAGTGATCCATTCAGAGGGCACCGCCATCCATGGTGCTCCGGGGGCTGGGGTCCTGTGGAACAAAATAGCATGGGGTGTCATGCAATTAAAGACAGTATCACCATGCTGACACATGAGGGGAAGGCTGAATTAAGGTGACACGGGTGACCCTAATTATGGCATTTCCCAAGTGAAACTTGATGGGTTTTACTGTCATGCTCTTCAGTGAGTGTGTGTGTTCTTAAACAGAGACCTTTTAACTCTTAGAGAGTTGGTAACCCCTCCACATGGGAGCTGTCTGGGCTCTGTGCCCTCCAGGTCTGGGAAGGAGGTCAGGTTGGGAAGCTGAGGAGCTGCCAGACCTTTGGCATGGTGTTGTGTTCCCTCCCCAACAACAGCAAGGAACAGGGAAGAGGGAGCTGATTCTCCAGGGCACCCACTGCCCCTCTCCTATGGAGGCCCAGGAGAGAAGGAGAAAGTAGTGCCAGACCCAGGGCTCTTGACCTTTTATATACTGAAGCTCAACTGCCCTGACACATGGTAGAAGAAATAAGATCCAGTGAGAAGTCACCTATCTATGTCTTCCAAAGGTAAAACTGGTTTCCCATTAGCTCCCTTCCATTTCCACTGGGAGTGGTGAGAAGGGAAAAGCCACAGCACCAACTCTCTTCAGCCCCACCAGGAGACCCATAAATAACATGCAAGAGGTTGGATTTTGAAACAGCTTCACTTCCTTAAAGCCCAAGTGATTGCACTGGGTATTTCAGAACTGTCTCAGGAGCAAACCTTCATTGTATTTGTTTTCAGTTATATGTCCATAGCTTGATGTCCCTTTCCAGCTGAGGTCAGAGGCCATGATATCCTATACATATGAAGCTGTGCATTATTTGGATCCTTATGTTTCTATTTGGGAACACGACTTCTTTTCAGAGGCAGTTTTACCACATTGTTCCTCTTTTGTATTAGTAGTCTGACAATATTTAGTAGCCACAAGTCAGAGCAGGACTTTGGGGTGGCAGGCACTGCACAGGAACACAAGATAGACCCTGCTACAAGGGTTTTCTCCAAGGGCAGAGGGGAAAGCAAGGCAGAAACCTATGAAGCGATTTCTTTCAGCAAGTAAGTGCCAGAGCCAAATACAGACTTGGATCTCTCGCATCCTGGGTGCTCAGGCTTACTCATTTCAGTATGTTGTCCTTCATTTCTTGCCCTTCTGTGCTCATCACCACAAAATCACAGTGGAGTCATTGCACATGATATGCAAACACACGAACAACAGCCACATTGAAGCGCTTCTCCTCCTATTTTCATCTAATCCCTGGGTACTAGTCTAGGGGTTAGGAATGTTTTTTGGCCGCCTGGAAATAGGTCTCTAGCCAGGAATAGGGCCCAATCTGTTCTGCTTCTCAATTTCTGGAAACTCTCCCAGTCTCCTGAACATGTGCATCCCAGGCTACCTCTTTCCTGCGCTCCTCTTTGCCCTTGAGCACTGACAAGCTGAGAGAAAGCAGATGTCAGAGGAAGGAACGGATGGATAGTTGGGTGGTTTCAAGGAAGTATCAAGGGAATATGGCAGCAGGGAAGGGCTCTCATGCAAGACAGGGTGAAGGAAACAATGGAAATGTTTCCAAGAGGCTGCACCACTTTCACCTTACTGCATTCCTGACCAGGAAGGGCTGAAAGAGAGAAGTATCTGCATTGCATTCTTGCCGTTTGCATTTTTAGGTATGTATACATACATATGTGCATGTGTGTGTGTGTGTACTGGAAGGAAGTCTTTTTGTTTGTTTCCCTGAAAAGAAGGTTTAATCATTCCTATCCAAAACACACGAATGATGGGGCCAAGACCCTGGAGTATTCTGTTACTGGTAAACTTCCAAAAGGATGCTATTACAAGAGTCAGGAGACTGTGGGCCAGGAGACAGAGAAAGGAAGGGAATTTTGCTTTGAGAGCTGAAAGAAAAACACAATCCTCACTTATTTACTTCACAATCAATTAAGATATAGGAGAATGGAATTTTTTCCTCAAGATGCAACATAGTGGGCACTGTCTCTAAAGCAAGAGCTCACAACAAGCATCCCCCTAGATATTTAGGGAAACAGTGTTGACATTCCAGATATTTGTAAATTACCACCCCACACCCCCCCAGCAGCAGCAGCCCAAGGATTAAGGCCATGCCTGGCAGCACAGCTACGGCGGCCCAGCGGAGCTCTCTATCACCAGGATGAAGTCATCTGTGAGGGAGCTGACACCATGGCCCAGGCTGCAGGGACAACTCCCCTGGGCAGTGGCGGCTGCCCACACTGCCATCACCTTCCCCTCCATGTCCTCTGACTGCCTTATCTAACAGAAAAATAGGGCAGTGTGTGCATTACCAGGGAGAAATAAAAAGAATAAAAACCCACTGCAGAAACAAAGCACTCCATTCCCTCTACAAGTCTCCCTCTGGGGAGAAGAAGAGGGGACGAGAGAGAGAGAGAAAGCAGATGAACCACATGTGACAGATGTTAGTCACACTATTTAATGCACCACTGGAAGACATTCAGATACTATGGTGAGGAGAGGGGTATAATTACCCATCAAGAGCAGAAAAAGAAGCAGGAAAAAGAATCCCTTTAAAGACAGGGCAACAAACCCGTTCGCTTCTGCATTATATAGCACAAGAAAGCAAAACAGTTAGGTGAAAAAAAAATAGGAAAAAGAAAGCAAAACCACAGTTTAAAATAAATAATCCTTAGCTGGTCATTTTAGCTGTGCCCCTTTGGGCATATGGATTGCAATAGTATTGTTCAGTGCATATACGACATGACATGGAAGGCTATTTGTAGTCTGCACCTGATCACTGGCGAGGGCTCATTCCAGAAAAGAAGCAAAAAACGTATTTATGAAGCTTTGCTTCATCTGCATGAGCTACTGATGGCAAAAGCCCCTGGACCCTTAGGAGATTATCCAGTTATTAAGGATGGATCACTATTATGCAATAAATCTTCAACAGTTATAGGGATCAATAATCAGTCTCAAAGGGAAGGGGATTATAAAAAAAGCCCGATTTGATTTATGTGCTTTTAGGAGCAGGGTGGTGTGGGGATTTATTGCTGTTTCTAGTCCAAGAGCACAGGCTAAGCAAACAACCACACATTTGTGCAGCTAGATTTAAAGGCAGGGAGCGGAGCCCTGTGCGCGCCCATTGCTGGAGGAGCCAAGTTCTCACAGGACAAGGGGAGAAAGCGGTGGGAGCCCAACTCACCACCCGTCCTTATCTGAAAAGAAGCTGCGTGGGGTGGCGAGAATGGGCTTGCACGGCCTTTTGATCCATGGGGAGGTTTTTCCCTCAGTGCTTGCAGGGCTGGTGGGAACAGCCCCACTCAGCTCTCGGCTTCAGGCAGGTGCTCTCCACTGGCATATGGGGCTGGCAGGGAGCTGTCTTTTGGCCAGAAGGGGAGTGGAAAAGTCTCTTTTCCCCAGCTCTTCAACATGAAACCTCCTCTTCCCTCCTCACCAAGCTGCAGCACACCCTCTCAGCTCCAGCAGCTGGACCAGTGCCTTTGAGATGCCTCTGGCTCCCACATTCCTGGTTTCTAGGGTGATGCTATGGTGTCTCCTGCTGCTGCATGCTCCCCACAGGCTGCTCAAAATGCTATCCGCCCCTGCCATGGTCCAGCTCGGTCCATTTGGTGCATGGATTACTGAACAGTAGCTGTGGTTGCCTGGTGTCCTGTGATAATTGCATCAAAGCCCCCATTGCAATGCGTGGGAGGGCAGAGTGGAAGCTGCTGTGGAAACCTTAAACTCTGAATTTTCCTGACTGTTGAGCATTTAAAATCTCATTCTTAATGTGGTACTAGTGTCTCTTTATGTACAGTTTTGCTTTCTAAAATTGTTCCTGGAAAAGAAATTAAGAAAGTGAAGAAGAAATGAAACTGCAGCCACTGGAAGAGGGTCTTTAGAGAGCAAAACAGCTAGCAGATGCTGGGGGTACCAGCTCTGTTTTATGGGCAGGATGGAGGGACTCAAAAAGGATGTCCCTGCCTGGGATATCTTCATTTATGAGTTTGGACCAGATCACAGTTTACGTCTGTAGGACGGAGGTTTTTAATTCCATCCACAGAAGCCTCCTGAAAGAAGATAATAAAAACACAAATCAAACCCACATCTCCCATATAACAGAGCAGAGTGCTATGCAAGGATGGGGCCCAAAACATTAACCATGAAACAGTATTAAAGATCAGTAGCTGCTATTGAGGGGAAACAATGTACTCGGGTGAAAGACGAAGCACGGTGGAAGGAATTTCTATCTGAACCTGCCTAGCCCCTGGCACTAGATAAGCATCAGGCCTGGCCGGACTGGTAAGCCCACCTGCCTGCAAGCAACCGGCTCAGTAGCTTGCTGGAAAGGCTTCAGTTTGCCCACCCAGGAATGAAGTTAATCACCCCCTCTATTGCCATTTAGACCTTGTCCACCAGACTGAGAAATTTACTACAAACTCTTCTTCAGGTGGCCACCCGGGGAGGGAGGAGGGCTGTTGCCAGGGTTAAAGCTTCATGCGGGATGAAGGCTATCAGCTTGTCACAGGACAGCACTGCGGCACAGATGTTCACCCTGTCCTGAATGCAAGCTGTCACCTGCAACTAGATAATCTTGCAATTACTGGCTCCCTTAAACACTGCTTGATAAAACGAGCCACTGCCTCTCTGGATTTCTGAAAGGCTTATACGCCGGCTGAGTTTATGGAGGAAATAAGTAGGTTTCCATCCCAGTAAGGAAAAGCCAGGACCTGTGATTCTTATCAGTTGTTTTCCAGCAGACAAATCTGAAGAAGTTATCAGCAAGGCAGGCAGGATATCAGGTTTGTTCCACTGGGGGTGGAAAGGATTTCTGATTCACAATAATTTTTCCCCTGCTTATATTAGGTGACATATTTTGACAATACCAGGACAAGTTACAGGCTTAGTAAGCAGGTTGATGGTGCCCCAGTACATGGCATCTCCTGGAGACTCTGTCTGCCTACAGTGGTGAACAGGGGGCAGGGTGTCATAACTTTTTACATACATTGAAGATGTTTGAAAAAAGGTATTGTGTGCAGGAGTAACATACCAGCCTACTTTCAGATTAAGGATACCCCTGGGTAGCACAGTGGAACTCTTATGATTTAGAAACATCATACTTCCTTTTGTAACTCCATTACTCCTTAAGATTTTGCCCTCAGAAAAGGAAGAGGTGGGTACTTTGAACATTTAGTCTTGCCCAGCTTGTAGCAAAACATGTAGCATATGACTCCTTACCTGTCAGAGGGTACAGCTGTTCTCCGTACCAGCCATTAAAGAAGTAAATACACGTGGCAGAAAAATTACCTGAATGCTCCCTAGTTGCACCAGTGGTTGTTACATCTATATGCACTGCAGTGCAAACAGGCTCCAAGTTAGGTATTTTGCCCATGTTATGGCAGAAACTGCTTTGCACGTTTTCTTGGTCCTGCCCAAAACTCACATTTCTCCTTCAGCACAGCTGCTGCCCTGCTGCACCCCAGAGCACGTCGGTAAGAGGGTGTCACATCTACAAAGCTTGGTCTCTGACAATAAAACTCACACCTTTCTTGGAGGAATCCTATTTCCTCCTGTACCAACCACCCAGCTGCCAGCCGGCAGCTTTTTGCATGCTGAAAGCCAGTTGACTTGTTTGTTCTTCTCTTTCTTCCTCTTCCCTTTACCCTTTTCTACAGTTTGCTGAGAAATCTGACCCTGGTGACAGATGCCCCTGAGCTGGCCTACCCTTCTCAGGCTTTCATTTGGAAAAGATTTGAAGAAGTCTTCCTCATTGCCTCTGGACTTATCTGCTATGCACCTGTGTTCAAGGCCTATTTCTACCAGGGGCTGCTGGAGCTCTATGAAGATAATGTACAGTATGTCGAGATAAGAGCTATCCTGCCTCAGGTATGTATTTTTTGGCTTCTCTAGTATTCTTTTAAATCCTTATTTCTCTGTAACTTTTCTCAAGCCTTATCTTGAATTTAGTTTTTGGATGTTTGCATACCTGCCCTTCTAAGGATCCTGGCAAACCTCGATCGTATTCAAAGGTCTTTGTTGGAGATTTGCATAGGCAAGGGCTTGAAAGTGAGAGATACTTTGTTCTTAGTGGGTAAGGAAGATACCTACTGTAGCAACGTCACAAGGCTGTGTTGCACAGTCTGACTGGGAGCTGGGTTGAAATCTTGCTGGTTGGGAAGATGCATCTCATCTGGTCTGCACCAGAATCACCTGTTCTGCAGGAGCTCTTCTGGAACAATTTAGCATTGTGAATAGAGACTTATTCTGGAAGAGTTATGTTACTTTAAATCTACAGCTTATTTCAGAATGATTTCTCTGAACAGGCCAGTAAACCAACTGGCAAAGCAGTCTTCCACAGTTTGCAGACAACCTAAAATTTTGGCTATGTGAAGTATGAACTTGCTCTTTTCATTGCTACTAACACCAAAATCTGCTGGTAATCCTTTAGACCTTTCTCCCTGCACACTGCCTGGAGCTGCTGAGATAGTCCTACAATCCCACGCTGCCCTGACACCTTCCCAAGATCCAGCAAACCCTACCATCATTCTTTGGCTATAATGATTCCCATTTCCCCGGTGGCAATTTTGATACTGCAGGCACCCCTTTTCCATGCTGTTCTCCAGACCAGCTGCAAGCTGGGCAGCATAGGGTTGGGAGCTCTGGCAGAAAGGCAGGTTCCTTGCCAAAACAAATGAACTGGGGCTACTGCTCCTCCCTACATTGTCCACCTCCATCTTCTTAACAGTCTATTGCAATAGGAATGAAGCTGCCGTGCAAGGTCCATCCGGCAGCACCTGAAAGACCAGGTGGCAGTGGTGGCCCATGCATGGGGACACAGGTACCAGCTTGCTGCTGGCATCATGCTGTCAGGTGGATGGAGCAGCCACACTGATGTCCTGCCAGTGGCCCAACTCCCAAACGTGCCTGCCAGCAACTTCCTTAAATCAGTTCCCTTGCATGCAATGGCTGGTGGGCTCCAGCCAGCTGCAGATGAATGTCTGCACCCCAGCAAACACCGCTGCTGCTGGGCAGGCCTCCACAGCCACCCCATGAGCAGGCAGACAGGTGCTATGACAAATTTGGAGGCTGATCTGACTTTGTGCCTGCCTCTACCCCAACAGCTGGGGAGCTGGGCTGCCTAACTCCGCCCTGCTGTGGCTTGGGCTGGTCCCATAGTGAAAGAGGGCTCAGCATAAGGGCTGCAGGCTGGCACTCCATCGTGCCTCAGATGAGAAGGGTGTATTGAAAAAAAAAAACAACACAAACAAAAACAAAGAGGGGGGGAGAAGAACACAAGGCTTATATATTTCTTACTTTGGGGGGGTTAGTCATGAGTCAGTTGCCCTGAACTCAGTCACCATCTGTCTTTGGGGTACCTGGAAAGAGAAAACAACAGCAAAGTCAAAATTCCTGTGCGGTGAGACAGCAGGAGCGCTGGCATCCCCCCAGGTCACACAGGTTTCTGGGCCAAGAGTATTTGTGATGATACAAGTGCGTGGGCCTGACTGGAAAATACCCTGCATTTACCAGCAGCCCTTAGACATGGTTGTAATGTCTTTTGAAAGGGAGGCTTGGCAGGGAAGATCTGCTTCCCATCCAGCCTCTAATGCTGGCTCCAGGCGTGGGAGCTTCCAGAGCCCCTGGGCTTGCTCGCACCCGGCAGCTCAGTGTGCTGTGAGGTACAGGCAGGCTGCCTGCAGCCCAGGTAGCACTGCAAGGGCTGTGAGGAGCTGGGGGTGCTCAGCTGTCGGCCCCGATGGGCAGCGCAGGCAGGGGAGTGCCAGCTAGGCTGGAGCGGGGATGAGAGGGAAGGGAAATGCTTTGCCATGAAAGTGGAGGTGAGCAGGGTGTGACGGGAATAGCGAGAAGGTTGTGTGGCTGGAGATCCTCTACGAGGCTTAGGCAGCAGAGCTGACTCTCTGCAAAAGCTCGCCTTTGCAGCAAAGCCTGCCAGAAGCAGCCCCTGAAGTAAAGTAAATGAAAGTCGCGATTTAGTGCGAAACAGCAAACATTGTGGAAGAGTCCCCCAAGCTCAGCTGTGTTTGCAAATTCAGCTGTGTAAAGTCTCACATTCCCATGGGCTGCAGCAGGGGAAAATTCCCTCTAAGCATCTGCAGCCACCCTGCACACTGCAAAGGGGGACACCACAGCGTGAAGGGGCACAGGGGCATAGCAAGGGGCGTCGCTGCAAGCAGCAGCACCAGAGGGGAAGTAAGAAGGTGGAGTGGACGAGTTAAAGGGTAGAGGAAGAGGGTGAAGAAGACAAGAAAACTGAGAAGGATAGAAACAGAATGCATTGGAGTGATTTCAGCCGCTGTTTGTGAGCGACTCCAGGGAGGGCCTTTGTGGATTAGTATCAACCAAGGAACTTAGGATCCCTGCATTTAGCCCTGGTAGTGAGGAACTCACAAAGTAAGTTGATGAGACAGAGCATGCCGAAAGGATTATTTTTCCCAGTTTGCTGCCAGAGAACAGGGAAACTATAGCAAGACAAAATGACCAACTCAAGGTCACGGAACAAACCTCTGGCAGAGGGGAGCAGAAGCCCAGCCCAGCTGGTAGCTTCTGGAGCTCAGCCCTCACATGCCTTGGGGCTGCCTTGGCTGACAGACTGCCACCACAAGGCACAGAGCCTGTGTGAGCTGCCAGACAGCCGGACAAAACGCTCCAGCATTTGATACAGACATGAGTAAGAGGTCATGGTCTCCTCTGGGTACTCAAGGGCACTTACTTGCCATGTCTGAGCGTGGAAAAACTTGTTTCTTGTAGCATATACTAAGGATGAAAACCGCTCCTTGGTTCTTGCCAGCTGGTAAAGGCTTCAAGAAGAAAATGTTCTGCACAGATTTAACTGCTTTTTTCTGCCCTGCTGCCAGGACTGCAGCACATTGCTTCTCCCAAGGTTTTCTTCAGTTCATTTCACCCACCCTCCAATAAAACACCTCTTCCAACTTCTTGCCATGTGCTTTTCGTCCTGCAGGTGTATGAACTGGATGGTACCCGGCACAACAAATCGTGGTCTGTGGCAACCTATCGGGAAGTGACCAGGCAGTTTGTGAAGGAGCACCCTGACTTTCTTGGAGCCAGGATTATATTTACAGCACACAGGTAGAGGCTGAGCAGGGCTAAGAGTGCCTGTGCATTGCTGGCTATGCTATGGCGGAGGCGGCAGTGGGGAGAGAGGGGTCCAGGCAGCACCAGGAGAAGTGATCCTGCGGGGTGGGCTGAAGTGCCACAGTTGGTTAGCAATGCCTGTGTGAATTGCTGGACCTAGGGTGTTGACCCCTAGAGAATTCCCTGGCAGACATAAAGGGCTGAGGATGAGAAATCGTCTATATAAGTCTGTGTACGTGCGACATGACCAGGGTTAGTTCATGGCGTGTGCCCGACAGACAAGCATCTGCGAGGCCTGGGTGTAGGAACGCGCAGGGGGGGCTGCTTGTGTGCCTGTGTCCGAGCCGTATGTGCTCTCTTCCCAAGCCTGGACGCACTCCTCCTCTCTGCGGAAACTGAAGCAGCGACAGCAGTGCCCGAGTACGGGCACTGGGTATTGCAAAGGTCCTTGTGGGACCCTGCAGAAGCTGCTCTCCCGGCAGCTTTTGTACGGTATGTTCGTGCCGCGCTTCGCAGGCGGGCACAAGGCTGTGCTCCAAGTCAGCCAGATGCCATGAAGTCATGCGAGGTGATCCTCAGCAAATATAACAGACCTCTCAGCAGCACTTACTCGCTTTGGCTCGGCACGATGCTGTTTCCAGTTCAGAACTGGCTTGCCTCTGGCCAGCTTGGGTATGGACAGAGTCTGTCTGCAAATTGCACTTGTGATGTTTAAGTCCAATAGGACTGGAAGAAATCTAAATTTAAAGCTCTCTTGAAATGCCACTGCTGTCTCACCTCCCAGCAAAACAGTTGAGAGGAAAAAAACATATTTAAGCATTTTCTCTCCATGCTGTTGTATTCCCTGCCTGGTAGACGGGAAAGCCAGCGAGTCTTAGACAAGCATGCGTCAACTCAAGTGACAGCAGGGTCTAGCTAGGCATTTCCTGGTCATTCAGGGGTTTCCTTTCATAATATCAATTTTCTACTGCTGTTACTCTGGAGACCTGAGGCTGGTTGTCAGATTCAGGAGCAACTTGCATTTTGGAAATACCCCTGGGGGCCCCGTTTCACCACTCAAACCCAAAGGCGGCAGGCCCATGGGAGTGAGCCTCTGCACTACTTTCTTTCTCTTGCTTTTTAGGATGCTGAATGTTTCCCAGATTAAAGAAGCCATCGTCACTGCCATGGCACTCAGAGCCCGCTTCCCAGACACCCTGGCAGGCTTTGACCTGGTAACTGTATTTCTTCTGTGGCTTCTCATTAACCCCTTGAGGCACACTATAACTACATGTATAATACAGCGTATGTTTTATACCAGAGCCAGATCCCCTGTTGCTGTACTGAAATCAGTGTAAATGAATCGCAAATTCTCTAGCTAAGGATTTTGTCAAGGTTAATTGACAAAATCCTCTGAAAGAATCAGTTCCATACCCCACAGTGTTGTAATTTCAGTACAGTTGGTACCTCAGCGACATACAGCTGTAAGTCCCACAATCTTCCAGAGCATGTTCAAAAGTACTTTTCCTCTTTCCCCCAGGTTGGTGATGAGGATGAAGGTCATTCTTTGTGGGACCTGAAGGATGCCCTGACCATCCCATATTCCCTGGGGGTCAACTTGCCATACTTTTTCCATGCTGGGGAGACTGGTAAGCATGAGGGCTCAGGAGGCTTACAGAGGAAAGAGGTGAAGTCAGCAAAATAGTACTGGCTGTATCAAGATGATGGGATGTGTGAATGTAATTGGTTTTCCCTATGCTTCTCCCGATATCAGCTTGTTGCTGTAGCATTCCTACATGGCACGTCCCCTACCTGCTCCCTGCTCTTGACTGTAAGCGTCATGTTTCTCAGTGTCTTTGCCCTGTGGGTAACGTGGAATCATGCTGTGAGAGTTATTGCTGGTGCAATTCAGCCATTTCCTCCTCAGAGCAGCACTTCCCTCTAATCCACAGTGGCAGCAGAATTCCTCAACCATTATTTTACATTTTAAAGTGAAAGAACATCCAAGCCAGCCTCAGGTCTTAACTGAATACACTCATCAAATTAACCTTTGCCCTTTATTCCTCTGGCAACATATTATTATTTGCAATATATTATTCAGTCTGTATGGGTGGGACTTATCCTAACCATGCATGACAGCTGTGTCTAAATTGTGCATCATGCTTATTACATATTGACATCTCCAGAGAAGATGCCTACAGGTGAACTAACTACCCTAGGCTCCCTTTGCAGCCATGGACAGTAAAAGGTATTTTTAAAGCATGATATATATCATCCTAATGCACAGGCCATTCCTCAGAAATTATTACTTCTCTCCCTTGACTATGCATGAAGATCAGCATGATTAGCTTAGCTGCAAGAGCAATACTGTGGACATCTAAAGCCAGGTGAGATAAGTGGGTATCTCTATGCTGGGCAATGTCCTAGACAGGTTTGGATCCCTGTTTCATTGAAAATGCAAAGTGGGAACTCAGAGCATGAGCAACTCTGTCACCTTGCAACTCAGCCACTTAATAACAGAACCATCTAGCAGCCTGAGAAGATATATGTCCTCACAGCACTGCAGTGATTCTTGCCTGTCTCTGCTCAGACTGGCAGGGCACCTCTGTAGACAACAATGTGCTGGATGCACTGCTACTGAATACCAGCCGGATTGGACACGGACTTGCCCTCATTAAACACCCAGTAGCAAAAAATTTGTCTCTGAAGAGGGATATTCCTGTAGAAGTCTGTCCCATCTCCAACCAGGTATGTTGGTAGCGCCTTAGGTCTTGGGGCTGGGACACTGGAATGGGATTTACCATAGCAGCTAGGAGCAGCAGGGAGCTGGAGCCAGCTGGATGTTTTGCTGCACCCAGTCTGGCTTGGTTTCCTTTGCACCACGTCACCCCGCAGTCTGCTACATAGATACGTGGTGTGGATGTATAAGGCTTGTAATGCTAGTCAGCTTAAAATTATTTAAATTCCTACCCAGACGAACCTAGGCAGTCCTCCCTAGTGGAGAGGAGGCCCAGAGCCAGGGAGGTGCCTAAAGATCTCTTTAATGGAAAATACTTCAAAGCCAGGACGGCCAGAGACTGAAAAGCTGGGACTATAACTAGAAGTCTTTTTGGTTTTGTAGAATTCATAACCAGGGGAAACTCTTTTGCAGCGCATTAGCGTGGTACACATTGTCCCCTGGGTGTGGCAGAAAGGATGCTCTGGGGTAGAGATGTGCCAGTTTGAGCTGTGAGGGAGAGAACCTCGTTAGCAGCTCCAGATGCCTTGGGCTAATTGTCATGGCAAATATGTAACCAAAAGGCTGTTCCTGAAATGCTCACAGTCAAATTAGCTATAAATAAGCAGAAGTTATTCAACCCACTGGTCTCAATCTAGGTGGTTGATTTAAGAAACCAAACTCCTTGTATAGTCAGTGGAGACAAGTGGGCTCCTCTTGCAGCAGCTCAGAGCAGACCACCTAACATACTCTGAACAGCCCTCTGGAGACCCTTCCTCCCTGATGAGTACCTGCTGGCACAGGTAGCTATAGCAGACATGTGGTGGGATGGGTGCCACAACACCAACACGTCTACAGCAATAACCTGATGTGGTGGTGTCTCCCGCTCCTCCTCACCGAGGTCCTGATGTTGGTAGCTGACTTGCGGAGCCACCCTGCAGCCGAACTCATGGCTGAAGGGCACCCCATTGTGATCAGCCCCGATGATCCCTCCATCTTTGGGGCAAAGGGCATCTCCTATGACTTCTACCAGGTGTTCATGGCCATCGGAGGGATGAATGCTGACTTGAGGACTCTAAAACAACTTGCACTCAACTCCATAAAGTAAGTTCCTCACCTTTCTCACCTAGCCATGGTAATGCTAGGTGGACTATCAGCTTGTTCTCTGGAAACCCACCTTATTTGGGTTTTGGCCCCACAGTCTTGTCTGTCACATGAACTGAGCTTCTGTTAATCCAAAGTCTCCTCTGTGTGTCTCTTCCAAGAGCAGGGCACAGGGACCCCAGAGCCTCCTCTGCCTGTGTCCTCGAGTGCCCTTTCTCTAACTCAGTGTCTCAGTTTATTTCTCCTTTTCCATCCTTTGTGAAGTTGCTTCCAGTTTTGGGGGAAACATTATGATTTTGTATAATTCATCTATTTCTGCCCAAATTTGACTTGCTGTGGTTTTTGCCATGGCCCACTGAGGAAATACAGGGAAATAGTCTACCAGCCTGTAGCCTGGACGTGTTTAACCACTTCATGTGGTCTTCTGGACAACTCTGAATGTCCTAACGTATTTTGGATATGGTGCCCAAGGTCTTTCTGCACATTCTTACAGTCTTACATGTTTGCCAAATCTCATGCCAATCCCAAGTCCCTGCATGGCCAAGGAGACAGCATATACTCTTACTTCCTATCAATTTGGACCAAGCCCAGGGGACACCTGAAAGCAACAGCAGTGCTACCTCTTCTGTACATGTCACTGGGTGCCACCTCACAAGCCTCCAGCGTACGCAGACTGAGCTGCTCATGCTGCAGGACTCAGTAGCTGCTGATATGGCCATGACACTTCTCATCCCAGTGTGGGCCCAAACGTCTTTACGCTATGTTACTCTGTGTGGCGTAGGCATGTACTGCAAGGGTTAATCTGTTGCTGCTTCCTGCCTTTTAATTTCGGTCACTGATCTTGAAATAGCTGGCCCCTTGTCCCTTGCCTGATACTGACTTTTCTCCTCCTCACAGATACAGTGCCATGCTACCGGATGAGAAAACCAAGGCCAAAGGGGTCTGGCAGAAAAAATGGGACCAATTTGTGGTTGACCTCTCTGATAGCTTTTTGAGGGAGCTTTAGAGGGGAGGAGACTCATCTCCAAAGGCATTTGGCAAGCGAGGGTGAGCCAGGCTTATTGCTAAGAGGGAAACTGCCTCTTCCACGTGACCTGAGCCGATGAACAAACCTCAAAGTCTCACCTGGTGATGGGTGATTCTGGTAAGCTAGACTTAATGGGCTTGTTGCTAAGAATGAGCTGCGCTATCCTGTGAAAGTCATGGACTGGAGGTAAAATGGGGCAGCGAGCCCTTATAGCAGCAACAAAAGAAGACCTCACTCAAAATAGTCAGAAGAATTAAAAACCCCCAATGACCAAATCCTGACATCCTTGTTCAGGAAAAAACATGCTTTCTAATTAGAGTTAGAGAGAGATTGCCAACATGAGGATCTCCGAGTTTCGCCTTATCATTACAAAATGCAGACCTTGTCCGGAAACAGCTAAGACAAACATCCCACCATTTGGGCCACTGACCTTCAGGAGAGCAAGGACTGAAAAAGACTCTTGTTATGTTTAACCCTGGGCCTGCTGCCAAAATAGCACTGCTAGGTCGAAGAACCAGTCATAGGTCTGATGTCTGCTATTTCAGGACCTACCATGACTGGAAACGAGCTGATGGAACTTGCTCCCAGAACATTTAAGCCTGGTTGCACAGTGATCCCAAAGCCAAAAAGAGGTGCTGGAGACAATTTTGTTCTGTTTTTTTTTCCTGCAAAATCTTTTATTGTTCTTTGGTCACAAGGAAGCTAGAACACTTTTAATCTGAGAAAAAATACCCTAATCCATCTTAATTAAAACTGTCTCCCTGCACTGGGCCATGTTAACACAAGCTTCCACATTTATCAGAATAATTTTTTATTTTAGGGGGTTCCACTACCAGCCTTTGTCACCTAACTCGGGGTGCAAATGTGGCCTTACTCAGCCTGTTAGACAGATTTCCACCTTGGTGGTGAACTACTCTCACCTTGTGGATATCCAGCATGTTCACTTGGACCTTTGTAGTTTCCAGCTCTTTGGCAAAAACATATCGCAGCAACTACACAATAAATAGTGTCTGGACAAGCAGACTCCTTAACAACATCAAAAATATCAGGACAAGAACTAGTTGAAGGCAGATTTAAAAACAAATAATCTTAATCAGGATGGTAAATAAATTCAGCAAAATCCATAGGCACACATACCCCAAGCACACAGCCAGGATCAAACGGCGCCTCTCCCCAGCTTCAGTACAATTACGCTGGTTTGCATCAGCCAAGGGAGACTTTACAAAAGTTCCTGCTGAAAGATGTCTCCCTCCTCAGAGCCTCAGACTTGTGAGGGCTGCTGTTTCCTGATCTGACCAGCTTGGGCAAATCGGCTCTCTTTATGTTTTCTGCTAATTGTCCCAAGCTGCCTGGCCATAGTGTTTATTTCCAGTGACCTTGGTTAAAGCGCCTTAGCAGGAGGCAAATATACTTACTACAGAAGTAGATCAAGCTGCGCAGCCCGCCCACCCCATGTTAAATTGCCCACATTTCACAGGCTGCAAGTTCATCATCTAGTTATCCCAGAGGAAAAAACCAACAAACCAACCACACTGCAAACCCCACAACAAAAAAAACCCAAATAAAACCACAACAAAACAAAGGTGTCTACACTGCAGAAGCTAGCAGCACAAACCACAGAAAGCAAAGAGCAAGAGCCCAGTCACACACCTCGCTAACCAAGAGGGTCGAGTGCCTCACACCTTTTTCAGCCACAGCTGCTTCCACTCCAGCTCCCTCTACCCACACAACCTACACCTCCCTCTAAAGCACCAGCAGCTGCTCTTTGCAGGCTGGTCTTTCCTGGACCTTGATGAAGGTTTGAATCTTGGACAAGCTTTATACTGGAGGAGGAGCCAGAGTGGAGACGCCTTTCCTCCTCCAAATGGGTGTTGCATACAGAGCTCAGTCTAAAGTCCTCAAGGTAGGCTTTGGTCACGGTCAGATTACAAATGCTGACCTGGGAAATGCCTTATTTGTAATGCTGCTGAGGAAAACTGCTGCAAAGAGGGGGAATGGCTGCTAACTGGAGACCAAAAGCCCAGTCCCTCTGAGCTCCCTGATCTTCTGGCTTTGCTATATGCAGGTGGAGGAAGATCTTTTATTTGCCATGTGTCAATTCTCCTTTAAGTGAGTCTTTTTGCTGCCAAGATGAAGCTAATCATTGCAGAGCCAGTGTGGGAGGAACTGAGTTCCTGGACACAGGCTGACCAATGTCCCTCCCTTTTCTACCACAGTGGAAAGTTTACAGGTCTTCCTGCACATGGTCACTTGAGGGCTTGAACACTGATCTCCTTTTTGTTACCTGTAGTCCTCCCTACACACATTAGCAGCACAGCTAGATCTTCTATTTGCCAAATGCTTACTGGGACCAGCTTACCTGTTGTGTTCAGTTTGTTCTTGCCTTCCTAGGAAAAGCCTCTTATGCACCTGGATGTTTACCTACTTTGCATCAGGAACTGTGATATGATGTGGCTCAGTGTCTGCAGCCACCAGTGAGTGATGCTGTTTGGGATTACAGCACAGAAATCACTGGAGGTTTAAGATTGTACAGGTCTGAGGTGATCTTCAGATGAAGTCCTCAGAAAGGTGAAACTTGACCTTACAGGGTGCTGTTTGCATTTGTGACTCCACTTCTGCTGAAGGTGTCCATCTTAGGGTTGGTCAGACAGCAGACACTTTCCCATCCTAATCACACATGTTTAAATGTGAACCTGAACCACATGGAGATGCCTCACTCCAGTGGTGCAGCCTTCCCTGGATCCCTCCTTGAACAGGGAGTTGCCATGTGTGGTGCTTCCCAAGAGTCCTCTGGCCAGAGATGGGCTTTAACCATTTTTAGGACCTCAGCAAGTCTGACAGGAGGAGGGCCAGCCTGCTTTACTGCTGTGGATCAACTCTTCCTTAGAGCAGGCTCTAGTTTGGAGAAAGGTGCATATTGAGAAACTCAGACTGCTTCCTCACCTCTCTAGCTGTGCAAAAAAGGAGGGATTTAGGCTGGACCACAGCAGTTAAGAAAGATCAAACCATTCAGTTATCCTCAAAGCTTCGGGTAAATTTTGCTATAGGTCTTCACTGAGACTCAGCTCTTAGCATTCACAGTAACATTGCAAGGATTTTGCCTCCAGTCCATTCCCTCACTCTCAGTGCCTTGGCTCCCTGTTCACCTCTGTTGGCAAATAAATTGCATATAATGCTTTCTTGTCTGTCTCTTGCAGAATATAGTATATATCTAAATTTTTAAACCTGTTTTAATTGTGGGGTTTATTTTCTTTCTTTTTTTTTCCTGTTAGAGAGAACTGCATTTGATGTGAGGCTGGAATGTGCAGTTTCACATCACACAGCCAGGACTACAGTTATCAGAGAGTCTGAAATCTCTTCACAGAAAAGGCCAGTTTGATCCATGGGGCTAACGTGCCGTGGAGTCAGGCCCGAGCCACCTGCCAGAGACATGACACAGGTCCTCCAGCCTCCATTTTCCCAAATCACACTGTAGCTGCATCCAGCTCAGGGCTGTGTTTTCATACAGACTACTCAATAGACAGGATTTGCTTGTGCTATGTCTCCTCCTATTACAGTTACGTACCATATCTGTGGCAGTTACAGCATGGGAAAGTAAAAGAAACTCCTGAAGGACATTTTTACCTGCTTTTAGCATGATTTTAACAGGGAAACAAGGAGAAGAGCAAATGCTACATGACCAGCCCATTCTTTTGAAAGCTGGCAGGTACCTCATGGAGCACCAGCTAACTACATGGTACAGCTTGAGGCTCTTTGCCCAAAGTTGCTGCTGGTGGGCATAGGAAGAAAGGGCCAGCTAGGGAACTTGAAAGTCTGAGACGAAGGAGGTATTTGGATAAGCAGGGCTGGAGGCAGCCACCAGAGAGGTGGGAGGCTGAGTAGGGCAGACCTAAATGGGCAGAAAGAGCCTTCACTTCAGTCTTCATCTGGACTCAGGAGCAAGGAAGGAGAGTAGAAAATCCACAGAAGCTTCTGCACCACTTACTTCAAGCAACCATAGGAACAGATCAAGCCTTATGCCTATTATTTCCTCCATTGGTCTCTCCCTGTGGCCTCTTCAGGTTTGATTTGTGTAAATGGGAGGTGGATAGGGCTTTGCTCGCAGCACACCATCTCACAGGTCTATCGGTGTTTTGTTGCACAGCAGCTCAGATCACCTTTGGGGCACTTTAGCAAATGAAATGTTTGCCTCCTGGTCACTCACCAGCAGGAAATGGCTGATCCAGCACTAGTGGTTGTCGTCAAAAATCATGCCAATAAAAAGAGAGGAGTAAAATAGCTGGTTGAAAATAGAGATAGGCCCAAGTGAACAGCTGGGTCTATACGTCATGTGAGCCTCCATCACTGCAGTGGGACTACACAGATGCCAGACGCTAAGCAAAGCTCTCTGGCCATAAAACACAGGGCTACGAAGGTGCTTTCCACCAGCTCCTGATGCTTAGCCTGCTTCAGGATTTTCTCCTATAAGTCTCTGAATTAGTCTCTTCACAGGTAGCAGAAGGACATTTCTTTGGCCAGAAACTTGTAGCTCTGGCTCAGTGCTTAAATCCCTTCTTTCCAGGCTCACAGCAGATGCAATCAAGGGAGGTCTATCAAGTGTTTTCTGTCTGCTGAGGGACAGGCAGGTGAAGGGTCTGGCTCTCAATTCTTCTGGCTTGTCATTTTTATCAGGCTGTGTCCTCCCCCTTGGTCATTACAGGATAAGAAAGGCATTCTACTGTATTTTCTCAACCTTTAGCTTGTCCATCATTCCATGAACAGGCTGCAGCAGAGAAAGAGATAAACTGAGGGGGGAGGGTTGGTTCAGGCCATTACAGCCTCTGCTGTAAGAAAAAAGATGGAAGGTATGAAGGTACATTTGCTTTCGAGGGGGATGTTAGAAGGTCAGGAACGGGGGGGGGAGTGATGACAGGGCTATGAGTCCAGGGAAAACAGAGCTGCAAAGTTTACATAGGAACCCATGGGAGAAGGCGGTGGGCAACTGCCTGCTTTGCTTGTCTTTAAAGGCAGCTATGAAAGGGGGTGGGGGAAACATCAGCGTAGACAGGGGAAGAAGAGCGAGCGTCCTGTGGGCTGGTGTGAGAAGGGCAGACAGACCATCTCCAGGGGCATTGGGGGATGTAGCTGTTGTCAGATGTGCCTGCAGAAGCAATCGTAAAGGTCCCTCCACGTATAATAACATGCAGAACAGGAAGCTCCTAGCAGAGTCACAGAGAAAATCTCAGTTCTTGAAGGGAAAAATTCCATGATGGGGTGCTTAACGCAGGGACGATGGGTTAAAGCCTGCCTGCCGGC
>NW_010191020.1:52537-52872 GCF_000695765.1 Mesitornis unicolor
GTTCAGCAGCCAACGCAGGGTGTGGTGCTTGGACACCGCTGCTGGTCCCCACTGCATGTGCCAGGGCCCCGTCTGCGTCCAGCTGCTGGCGAACTCCCTCCCTTAAAAATAATACAAATAAAAATAACAAGCACTTCAGCCCGTTGGGCAGCTGTCCTCGTCAAAATAAACACCACAGCCCTGCTGGGAGCGCTCCATGGAGAGTCGATGGTTTTTGGGGGGGCACCTCTCCGCCCCTCTTTGCCATCCTACCCCGCGCAAGTCACCTCCAGTGTCGGGAGCACGGTGCAGCACAAAAAAATCCCGCTCCCGCCACCCCGACCTCTAACATCCCC
>NW_010191021.1:0-3491 GCF_000695765.1 Mesitornis unicolor
GTTACGCACTGGGCCTAAACCATGACAGCAAGTGCTAAACTACAGACATTAATTAATATTATTCAGTACCTATGAAAATCAAGCCCTCCAGCCACACTTACAAAATAAAACCTCATTGAGAACACAGGTATAGGTCCCTGATTTTGGGAAGTACAGAGAATTCAACACTTCTGAAAGTCAACTTCAAAGAGATCTACAAAGAATTCAGGTAGTTAGATGCTGCTTGATTTCCAATTCAGGTAGCTCTGTAATTAGACAGTGGAAAGGAACTAGCATCCCTCCCCATCTCATCTCACAGCCTGTGACACTCCTTAAATGCCTAAAGGCATGTCTTTGAGTGCCACACACACCCACAAGGCTTGACTTGTCACCTGAAGACTCATCTTGCCTACCTATTTGGCCTTACAGAACTATTGTTCCTCCCTAAGTTGTAACTGGATTCAGCTTCATGTATTTTAATGTCCAGTGCTATGTGAAATACTTCAGCTTGGCCTCCAGTTTCTGCTGCAGAACAGTGTACATTTTCTGGACTGTATTTGCCCATCCCGCATGGATACATCAGATACCACAGAGTTCCTGAAATGGCACAAGATATATAGGCTTAAGCAACTGAATCATCCTTTAGCTCATACACCACATCTAGGCATGTAATTTCAGGCTTACAAATCTAGAGATTAGCTTCTCTCGCTCTGGGGCTTGGTTAAATCGCCCCTGAACATGTGTCTAGTGTCAATGAAAAGCCCTAAACTTCCATAAAGAACTAGTGAATACCAGACAGGATAAATGGAAGACCTGTATGCACCTGGAACGGCAGCTGAAGGTGAGGCAGAGGTGCTGCCAGTGGTTGGTCTTGGTAAACTGCCTGAAATGTCTTTATACAACTTCATTTAAGCAACTGAATAAATTTCCTAGCTCACCTTCAGAACTGTAGAAGTCTAAATTAATGTTTAAACATGTAATTGAATCATGCCTCAGGGATCAGCTTTAGGCTGAGCAGAACCTTTCTCTTTACTCCATTGGCCATATTGACCAGTTGCTCATTTTCTATAGTGGAAATTTCGAACACCTATATCACTTAGAGACATAACAATGTTTTGGTATGGTACTTTTAGGGCTGACCTCTATTCCCAAGGTTAACTGAGGTATCTAAAGTTAGTGTTGCCAAAAAAACCAAAACCAAACCAAAATAAATCAAAACAACAATAGTTTTTCTTTTCTGTAGTGACATTGTGTAGATCAGTGTCTTGATGAGACTGAAAGTTTGGGTGAAGGAAATAATTTTAGTAGTTTAGTGGTGATGTTTATATTAAGGAATCATCATTGGTTGTGTGACTGATGACAAGGTTCTTCCAAGAATGAGAAAAATTGCTGTCCCTTCAGAATTTATAGAAGCTTGCACCGTGTTTTGTTAAGTACACAATGACATGTATTTTTTTTCCCTTTTTTTCATTGAAAGACCTCCCTGCAATTACACATGGTGGATGAAGAGAGGGAAAAAGAAAAGCCCTCACTGTTGCAATTAAATTTTTGCAGCAAAGGCTCCAGCTTGCTCCCATTGCCCCTTGTCCTGTCATTGGCTGTCACTGAGAAGAGCCTGGCTCTGTCCTCCTGACACTTGCCCTTTACAAATTTATAAACATTAATGAGGTCTCCCCTCAGTCTCCTCTTCTGCAAACTAAAGAGACCCAGCTCCCTCAGCCGCTCCTCATAAGGGAGATGCTCCACTCCCTCAGTCATCTTTGTGGCTCTGCACTGGACTCTTTCAAGCAATTCCCTGTTCTTCTTGAACTGAGGGGCCCAGAACTGGACACAATATTCCAAATGCAGTCTCACCAGGGCAGAGTAGAGGGGGAGGAGAACCTCTCTTGACCTACTAACCACACCCCTTCTGATACACCCCAGGATGCCATTGTCCTTCTTGGCCACAAGGGCACAGTGCTGGCTCATGGTCATCCTGCTGTCCACCAACACCCTCAGGTCCTTTTCTGCCTGGCAAGAAAAACGTGCTGCTAAGTTTCATGAATGGTAGAGTGAGTGAATCGGTAAAATAACTCTATATGTTTTACAGGCTCTGCAGTCCAGGTGAATCAGAACAACTTTTACACTTTCAGCCAGATACTTCAGGAGCCAGAATACTCTTTCATCTAGATAGTCTCTGCCTGTTGAGGGAACGAATTTTTATTTCCTTTTCAAATATAGCTTTTTATACCAACAGTGCTGAAAATAGGAAACAAAATCAGAACCTTTTTTATGTCAGAAATCTCTGTTGCCTTTTTCTTAGCATTAGCAGTTAAAGTATGACTCAAATACAGAAAAAAGGTACCATTAAGGAATTAGGCGGAGATTTTAGAGCAGTGTTATGCCAAAACAGGGATTAAGGTACTTAAGCCATATCTAACTCCAGTTTTATGAGCTTTAATCTAAAATTCAAATATTTAAATCCCTGTTAAACTTATGTTTAAAACTGGGAACATCTTAAGAAACCTTAGAATAAGAAGGACTTCCTGTAAAATGTTTTCTTTTCTGGACATACTCTGGCCAAACTTGCCCTGGTATGTGAAGAAGTCAAATACCTAGTTCATTTCTTCTGTTTTCTATCCATTCTCCAGACATGCCTGATGCAGCAGGCACCAAAGGCATCTAGAAAGTCTTATTTCCTTCTAGGACACCAGAACCCAGAGCATTTCACCAGAAAGTTCATAACTAGCTTAAAGTTTTTCCTGTGCTTTTACTTCTTGCAGAAATATTCTACACATCATTCTTTAAAGGAATAAATTGATCTATTGACATTTTTCCAATCTAAAGACATACTGAGTCAGAAAATAAATAAGGAACCTGAGTACAGCACTTAAAGTAATCCACTAAGGATGGAGGCCTACATTCTCATCTTCCTTCCAAGAAGTATTTCAGTATAGTGTCTATGGCAGCTGAATATTACATGTACAAGTGCTTCACTCAAGTTGGAGGTTCAATATTTAGGGGCTCAAACTGCAGAGAATTCTCTGAAGCTCAGACTAAACACTGCACCATAGAGGGTGCAATTAATGTGTTATATACCACATTCTTTCTTAAAAATATTCTTTGGACTTCAGAGATTACATGGTTGTCGTGGTTTAGGCCCAGTGCATAACTGGGCACCACGATGCCCCAAAAAAGGGCTAGTCAAAATAAGGACTGGGAGGGCTTCTCACCACTTAAAAAGGTCACAGGCAAAAGACACTCATCATAAGGAATAAAAACTAAAAAATTTTAATTTGTTACCAACATCAGAGTAGAACAATGGGAGATACAACCAGATCTTCAAGTCAAAACACCTTCCCCCCACCCCTCCCTTCTTCCCGGGCTCAGCTTTTGTTCCTGGTTTCTTCACCTTCCCCCTCCCCCTTTGCCTTGAGGTGCAGGGGGATGGGAGTGGGGGGTTGCAGTTGGTTTTCACGTCATGTGTTCCTCAGGAGTAGGAAAAAACTCAGCCCAGTATCTCTCTCTGCTTC
>NW_010191022.1:0-338 GCF_000695765.1 Mesitornis unicolor
ATGTGGGTCTTGTAAATACATCACTTGCTAAACGAAAGTTTTTATGATTTGGAGTTGGTGAGAGGATGGGCAGACAGAGCGGGGTGGAGGCATCGTGGGCAGCCCCATGCTTGGCAGCAAGGGATGTTCCCAAAGATATCTTCTAAGATCATCTTCCACCAACCAGGACGGAGAGAGCGGAGGTGGCTGAAAGGCAGCCATTACATTGGAGTGAGAGTTTTATGCCATGCCTACAAAAGACGTAACGGTGCGTTCCTTTGTGGATGGAGGGTTTTGTGATCCTACTTTGTGAATAATTCTGCATTTAGAGCATGTCGTGGTTTAGGGTAGGGCTGGGC
>NW_010191023.1:0-2005 GCF_000695765.1 Mesitornis unicolor
TGCGGGGACGGCTCCCCAGCCCCCGCCTGAGCCGCCCCTTCCCCCAGGTACACTGGACATTACTTCATAACCACGCTGCTCTACTCGTTTTTCCTGGGGTGCTTCGGCGTGGATCGGTTCTGCCTGGGCCACACCGGGACCGCCGTGGGGAAGCTGCTGACGCTGGGAGGACTGGGGAGCTGGTGGGTTGGGGACCTGAAAGGACTGGGGATCTGGTGGTTTGTGGACCTGATCCTCCTCATCACCGGAGGGCTGATGCCCAGCGACGGCAGCAACTGGTGCACGGTGTACTGAGGGGGGCAGAGCTGGCCCCAAAGAGGCTGCCGGGGCTGGAGCTGGACCCCTCCGCTCGTCCCACAGCACCAGGACAGACTTCTGCCTTGCACAGACATGGACTTACCCCGCTGTAACTCAACACGCAGAACAATTATTCTTGTCAGTTCCTCTGTACAAACCTTGGACGCGAAATTGTTCAGTATATATTTTGCTTGTTTAGAATAATCTGGATTTCCCCCCCCCCATTCTTCAAGCGGTCACTGTTTAAGAAATCAGGCCTTGCAGACGGAGGTGCTCAAACAAATCTTAATAAAGCCTGGGAGGAGCTGACTGCACGAAGTTTCAATATCAGTAGAGTGCACGCAGCCCTGCAGAGACGCGGCCCGCTCGCAGGTGGTTTTGTGTTGCTAGGCTTTGTAAACCTCTACGGTTGAGTAACCTAACACAAAGCTGCAGAGACTGGCAAAGGGATGACCTCTAATTCTACATTGTTTGTTTAAAACCACGTTCACTGGCTGCGCAGGAAGCTGGGTCAGATTGAGCAGAACCTGCACCCTTTGGAGAACATCACTGTCCGCTTGCAGGCGGGCACGGCCGCAGCGCAGCAAATGAGGCCCCTGTTCAGGCCTCTCCAAAGGACTTGTGTCCATTGGTGCAACTCTCCCCGCCATGTGCCATTCTAGAAACATCTGTAGGACTCTGCAGCCACCCCAAAGTGGTACCCGTGTTATTTTAAAAGCTCCTGTTTCTCCTCCTGTCCTCTCCTTTTCATAGTAAAGTGCTTCTCAAAGCATACCCACATCACAGCAGCAGGTTGCATGCCCTTTCCCTGCTGCTGGACGGTCGTATTCTTTATAACCATGCAGTGGCAGCCGCTTGTGTTTCACAAACCTGCTAAATGCCAGCCTCGCCTCATCAGTGACAGCTCATTGCCACCGGAGCTGCAGGGGTGGGCTGGGAGCTGTCGGAGCTGGGAAGGGGTCGGAGCTGCCGAGGGACAACTCCTACCCCTGTGCTGGTCAACCCCTGGCTCCAGCCCACAGCGCGTGCGGTGCCGAAACGAGTGGGAGCTTCAAGCAAACCCAAAAGAGGAAGCCCCACCAGATGCAGGCTGAAAACTCACCGAGCTGAATAAAAACGGGAAAAGGAAGCTGCAGTAAAGGCACTGCCAGAACCAGACACAAAATCCTCGTATGCAAAAGCCCAGTCCCACTTGACGTAAACCACAGCAAGCGGTTCTGCAAACCCGGGACCCTCCGGCCATCCCCACTGGGCCGATCTCTGCCTGCGTTACTGCTGCCTCCGACGGCGCTGCAGCGGGGCTCAATCCGGCCGGGAATGCCGCCTGTTCCAGTTTTGGTTTGTGGTTTCTTGCAACAGCTCCTCCTCTCCGGGGAACGGGGTTCATGTCCCATTTAGGTCACGCGTAATCTGAATTTGGCAGCTTTGCACGGGCCTCGGGGCAGCGGGGGGAGGCTTCACCATGAAACTACCGCATTCTTCAGACCGGGAGAACAACGGGGCTGAAAAGCCCACGGGAGGGGGGATTATGCAGCGAGCCAGAAAATAAAGTAAAATAATAATCCCATGTGCAAAAACCCATCATCATTAACATCCATCATTAACATCTCCCCCTGTCCCCAGCCCAGCAGCTGCCAGCAAACAAGACCTCAAATTCCCTCTGCCCCCCAGCTGCAGTGCCCCCCAACCCTGGCGTTCGGCCCCCCCA
>NW_010191023.1:2464-2906 GCF_000695765.1 Mesitornis unicolor
GGGGACGGGGCTGGAACCCGGCTCTGAACGCGCTCCTCTGGGTCTCACATCCAGCCCTGACGCGTCCCGGGGCTGCGGGAGGGTGGGAATGAGGACCGGGGATGTTGCAATAGCGCGGGAGCCGCTGCCGGTTTCTCCTCCTGGATAATGAACCCTAATTGTGCAACAAGCTTCTGTGCTACCAGCCCAGGCCCGAGGAAACTTCGCAATTACCAAGCGGCAAAACCCCTGGTGCTCCGTGGTTCTGAAGCCCTGCGCACAGGAACCACCGGCCTCTGCGTCTGAGGCTTTCCAGCAACGAGGTCAGAGCGCTGTCACGAATGCTGTGGCTCTGACTGATAGCCTCACCAAGCCATTACACATTTCGGAGACACCGTGCCATCAGGCAAACAGCAAATCAGGCTAAAAACCAAAGATTTCACACGCTGGTGCAAGTAAAGCG
>NW_010191023.1:3020-3395 GCF_000695765.1 Mesitornis unicolor
ACCACAAAAACAGCCCCGCCTCTGAGCCGCCCTCACCCCGGGCTTGGAAGGCCCCGTCCGCAGCACAGCTGTCCAACAGCTGGGGACATGGAGAGCACGGGGACAAACCGGGGGCGCTTTGCTCCTGGGGAGCACCTTGAGCAGAGAACACGTAATGCCAAAAACAAAGGAAAGGGGAAAAAAGGAAGACAAAAAGGATCAGGTACCCGGTCACAGCCCGCACCTCCAGAGCACTCGCAAAGCAACTCCCGCACTCCAGATCCATCCCTGCAGCACGACGGGACGGCACAGAGCGTGACACGGGACACGACAGCGCAGCTGGGTCACAGCAAGCGCATTTAAACCCCCTGTGCCCATCGGCAGGGACCCCCAACC
>NW_010191024.1:0-9221 GCF_000695765.1 Mesitornis unicolor
TTCTGTGATTCTGTGAGTCTGTGATTCTGTGCTTCCGGACAAAAAGAAGCACTGGTGAAACACTGTGGCATTACCAGGTGGCAGTGATTTAAGGCACCTTTTATGCATGTTCCCACCAAACTTTTTAATCACCATTCAGTGGAAAGACATCTACTGCTTGTCATTTCTGCAGAAGTGTCACTTTGTACATCCACTTTATGCTTAGAAAATTAATAAACTAGCAGCTAAGTGGAAATGAAGGAAAACCACTGCTCTTGTCTTACCACAGCCCTGAAAGTTCACAGCTACCTTGTTGGAGCAACTGGTGAGGTTACCTGTCAGCAATACAGATACTCTCTGTCTCTTGTATTTCATCAAATACAGCTTTGGGGCATAAAAGCTTTATAGTCAAATTACAAGTCCTGCTTAATACTGTAACATCTGAGTTGTCACCAGACATCACAGTTCTTGGTATTGGTCTCGTTCTTAACGCAGCAAGAAATGCGGGAGCTGGTACCTTGTACTCGAAGCTGTGGCCGTGGAAGTGTGCTGTGTGAAGGTCTACTTCATTGCCCATTGCCATCAAATACCAGCTGACCTTATCCCCTACGTGCATGGTCAGGCCACGTAAATTTCCAAACACCTTTCCATTAATGGCTAAACAGAAGGAAAGAGCGGGACAGAGAATGCAAATAAGACTTTGGGATTCGTTACTCTCTGAACTCTAATAGTACACAGGATTTGAAAGCCAATGTCAGGCAAAAGTAACAGCTTTGGATGGTGTATTAGGAAAACAAAACAAAAAAAACCAATTGGACAGCATATTATGAATGGGTCTTCTTATATTTCATATTGAACTAGATGTAGTTAAAAGAACAGTTCTTTACTGTATACCATTGCTCATATTGCAGTTCCTAAAGATCTGTATTTCCTGCAGCTCTTGTAAAGGGTAAGCTTTACCAGGACATGCTTTAGGATGCACATTGCCTTTGCAGCTTATCCAGAACAGTTGTTTGCTAACATCAAATGAAAATTTCAAATATGATTTTTTCATAGGTTAAAAAAAAATCATTCAGTGGCATTAACAGTGTTTTCAAATAGTTTGAGTTAAATTTTTCAGGCCTTCAGCTCTGGAATTGGAAATTTAGAGGGAAAAAGAAAGTAAAATTCATATGCAGTACTTTCAAACATATAATTTTATAGTTTAAATTGGAAAACATACCATGCATTTTATTACTTTCAAGGAATTCCTCATCCTCTTTGTCAACAAGGTGTGGGTTGGTAGAATAGGTTTTAATGTTTTCATCCAAGTACCATGACTCATTTTCATCAAAAACCATAAAAAGAAGAGCAAATTGAATGTTCTTTTTAGCATGAAATGATGGCAAATAATGTCTATGACACACAACAAGTGTGCCTATTAATCCACTGTAAGTGTCCTGAAATTACAAACAAAAAAACATACAATTACAAGATGTGACTAAGCAGAAGCTGTTTTAATACCAGACATGAATCTTCTTGCTATTTTTACAGCTGTCAGTGCCAAATGAGTCTATTTCTTCACTGTTACGTGTCACTCACGGATCAAGTTCAATGGACTATGAGGAGTAACTGCCTCTTTTTTCAACTCTTGCTAGAAATAAACATTTGTTACATTGTAATTACTTGCTCATCTTTTTTTTCCAAATGATTTTTGTTTTAGGATTTTGAGCTTTGTTTCCATCTAAAATACACTTCTTGACACCTTCATTTGTGTTTGCTGAGACATGAAGGAAAGAACACATTAATTTCCATTAAAAATTATTGGTCATGTTAAGGTAAAGGGTGCTTGTACAAAAATGGCAGATGATTGAAGTTCCATAGTCGCACAAGTGATTGCCAAGATACTGAGCAAGCTATAAGCTTCAACTGTAAGAACGAAACCGAGCGGTGGTCTGCAGCAGCAGCAGGAGAACAAGGCAGCGAGAACATGAAGAGCTGCGACTCTCAAATTCTGCCCCGACTTTCCTGCGTTATTCGAGACAATTAAATTAAATGGTGCGGTAATGGGGGAACAACTGGACAGAGGAAGCAGAAAGAGTTTCAAACTTCTCTCCCTTTTGCTGTCTTGAGGTCATGAACAAAGCCCTGTAGATGTACATTAGTAACAAACCTTAACGATGTCCACCGTGGAATGGTACGCCCACGCAATACAGTGTGGATCTCCCCTCTCAGAACTAGATCTCTCTGGGATTTTCCAGACGTACGTTCTCGTTTCACCTGAATTAAATAAATATTGATGAATTTTAGAAGTTTTCTGTGTACTGACCTGTAAAAGGTCATCCTGAAACAGATGCTATCTCCATTTACAGCTTATATTTTTCTTGAACCTCCTCTCCCCAGTTACTGCACTGGCAGCTTATTGTTAATTCCCTTCTGCAGATCCCTGACTCTTCTTGCCAACTTTCTGTTTTTGTGAGGCTGCGCCGTCCAGTTTACCATTCTTAATAAAAACAATTGTGTTTTTTGTAAAGGTGACAGAGGAACTTCTGAGTTAATCCCAAGCATAAGCTATGCTCACTCTATGTAGCCAAATCTGTTTGCTTTCATGAAAGGTGCAGCCACACCGCATCAAAAAATCACTGATTTGTCAATAGACAGGACAAAGAGCAATGCTTAGCAGGGCCACTTTAATTGTAGATATATTTGTCACAATCAGCATAAAAAAAATTAAGAACCTGAGGTAAAAACAAACAAACAAACTCCAAATCTTTCTTGCTATCCTAAAATGGAAGCTTGCTAAACCTTACTAGGAGGCTTGATTTTACCTGCTCAAAATAAACAAGGATGCTCTGATACCTGGGTTAGTTACAGCAACAACAGAACTGTCTGTTTTCACTCCATGGGCATGTATAGAGTAAGGTCTTGATGCCAAGTTCTTAAAAAATATTCTAATTTTATCTCCAATATTTGACATAAGCAGTGGCCCTGTTGGATAGAAGAGAGAGATTAACCTGGTTTTACAAAAGATCAAAGCAGAGAGAGTTTGTTGTGTTCAAATACACAACATTGGCTTAAATTCAACTAAAGCCAGAGATGGATGATGCCATTCACCATGAAATGCCAACGTGAGCAGCTGAAGTTCAGCTTCTAAGTAGAGCCCTAAGTTTCCAAAGCTCCGAGCACCTACCATGTGCTTGAAGTCAGTTTGGATGTTTCTGCCCAGTTTTATGCTGGCTTTGAAAGTACTGACCTGTGTCAGGCAGCAAACCAGAAGGGCTTTTTTCTTGTAAAGCAAGCAATGTAATATTGCAAGGAAAGCTCCATAATAAAAGTAGCAATTCCATGTAGGGTTATGCACTTTGTGTGGGTAGAACTATACTCAGTATTACTTAAATATTATCTTGTTCTGTTTCACTGCATTTTTCCCAGTTTCAAAACTGAACTTCGTGGTGACTATACCTTGAATTTCCAGGTGCTGCTGCTCCTCTGTCCTGGTTTTGGGAGTAGTGAACGTCTGATCAGTGTACTCGCGGTACACTACCTTTCTGTATTTTGAGCCAATGAATTTGTCTTCTTTATTTAAAAATGGATTGCCAGGACTGGGCGGGGGGAGGGGGGAAGAGAGAGAGAGAGATAAGAATATGTAACACATTTCTTCACATATTTTGAATCACCTTTTGCAAGTATGTCAACCATCAAACAGAAATCCAGCTCGGTGAAACAGTAATCTCATGGACCACTGGTATCTTCAACACAAAAACATTTTTGTTAAGCTGTGAGGTTTCTCTTAACCTGGAAGGTTAAAAAGCCCACTGTGAAATAGGCAAGTCTATACAATATTTGAGAGAATGCAGAGTGCTTGGCCTGGCAGACATTTCAAATTTAAAGAAGTCATCCAGCAACTTGCATACCAAAAACCAGAGCCCTCAGTGACTTCTGCAGCTCTGAAACAAAGTCTAAAACTTGTAAAGCTTAAGTGCCTCGCTGAAATGAAACGAGAGAGACCGATTCTCTGCTGAGATCACAGGCTGAGACAGTGAGAAAAAAGTCACATAACAGCATGGTCCATATTCCTTGTGCTTAGAACTATGACAGAGTCCACTGTGGCTTGCAGCACAAGGAAATGTGCTATCAAGCTGAGGAAAAAGAATAAAATACAATTAAGTCAATTTAAAAACATAGGCAGTTACAATCTACTATTGTACTTTAACCTCAACTGAAGTTATACAGCTGGAACAGATAGAAATTCATCAGTTCACTGTTTAGCCTCTTCTGCTTATTGACACAAATTATTTGGTCCAATCAGTTCCCTCTCACTGAGATTCAAGTACTGGGAAACAAACACCAAGGCAACAAGCTTCACAGTGAATGGATTCAGTCACGGACTTGTCTTGAGTAAGCTGATGAAATTGAGAGGAGTGAAAATGAACCTTAGTCAGAGTACAGACAAACATAAGACAAAGACATGGCGCGCGTTGTAAGTAATCCGACATCAGGAGAAAGCAGTCATCGTACCCACAACATAAAGAAGAAGTTAAGCATGCTGCATCGAGGGCTGTACCAACACCGGTAAATAATGAATGCACGTGCACTGCCCAGGACCCACGAGAATCTGCAGCTGCCCCACAGAAGATTTATGCTGGACCATGTCACAAACATCCCACTGTCTTTACATGGCAACATTACTGGAGAAGGACCACAAATTCAAGTGAACCCCAAAAACACATGTGCAAAGAAAGCATGTCTAGAAATGCCTTGAGAAGGAAAAGGTTCAGAGAAGTGAGTCGCTCCTTTGCTTTTTTGCATTGTTTCCCTTCTGTATATTCCAAAGTACCTTTCCTCATGGAATTGATGCCGCTCAAATTCCCATGTCCTGTTAGGAGAATAGTCCCATTCAACTTCCACTGCAGCAATGTAGTAAGTCTTTACATGCAAATACATCGAGAGATCCACATTCCACCAGTGGCATTGCTTCACTTGGTAATGCTGTTTCATGCCCGCTGTGTAGTGATCTGTTGTCAGGCATGACACTTCAAAAACTCCTACAAAAAACAAACATTTGAGGACAAAAATCTGTTGCTAGTATATCTTGACATTGTATTACCTATGTTGATTTAGTGTTTAGAGACTGAGACATGGGCTATTGTTCATATCAGATCCAAAGTATTCGTGTAGTATGGCTACTTGTGGTAATAAAATCAGGATACTCGGAAGCTAGAAAAAGCAAGGCTTTAGCATTAAGAGTTTACCACCCATGACTGTAAGTTTGCTGCCCTTCAAACACATCTGTACACAGTTTTATCACCTAAAGGATCAATATATTTGCTATTTAAAGCTTGTCTCTAAGCATAAAATGTTCATGGGTAAACAGTTTCTAAACTAGTAACAGGATTTTTAAACAAGACATTTACCTTCAGAATCAGGCTTCATAATAGCTGTAAGGAATGTATGTGGAAAAAGATTTGCTGTATCCCTTCTTGTTCCTTTAGTTACAAATGTGTTTTCTGAAAAATATATCCCATGGATATCAACTTCTGTCCCCAAGCCCATCAAATGCCAGGAAACCACACTTCCTTTGCACATCTCAAGACCAGGTTGATTTCCATACATGTAACCATTAATGGCTGTAGAAGATTTGAGGAAGCAAAACCCGCCTTGATTAACACATTACTTAATTAAAGTAATTACTTAATTACTTAAACAGATTAAATGAAACACACTTCAGATGTAATATGATCCCTTAGACTGACAGAAATATGAGTAATAAAATACTTTATCACATCAGCAAAATTAGAGAATCAGTTCAAGCAAAACAACTTTTAAGACCCAGTGTTTAAAAACAATTTCTAACTTGTTCTCCCTTTCAGTGTTTAAAGCACAGGACTTGGCGAGCTGGAACTTCTGCTGCTTTATACCCATCAAGGCTGCAGGCTGGGTGAAGCTGCAGCTGCTCCTGTGCAAAACTTTCAAAGCCTGGGCCTCGCAGGCACCGCTGAATGCTCAGCATCAAGACTCATAATTAGCCGGTGTGCCCCAAGGGCAAAATTTAAGAAATAAGAACAAGCAAATACATTTAAAGATTAGGACTTATTTATAAGACTAGGTACAGAAGATAAATATGTTTTTCACATGAAACTTAAAAGAAGTTTCTGCAGTACCAAAATACGACCAGTGTTAACTCAGCTCTGCCCTATTAACGAAGCAAAGATTTTCATTCCAAGAGGGCCATGGTGCTGGTAAAGGGATCCAGACTTGGCCACGGACACAAAATGAGCCAAAATGTGCCCTTGCCACGGAGGTGAGCGGTGTCCTGGGCTGTGTTGGGCAGAGCGTGGCCAGCAGGACCAGGGGGGAGACCCTTCCCCTCCACTCAGCACTGCTGAGGCCACACCTGAGGACTGTGTCCAGTGCGGGGCTCCCCTGTATGAGAGAGATGACCATACTGGAGAGAGCCCAGCGAAGGGCCATGAGCATGATGAAGGGACATGAAAGCATCTCTCCTGTGAGGACAGGCTGGGAGAGCTGGGACTGTTCAGCCTGCTCAATGCTCCACTGCCATGCAAACACTGAGCTGCTGGCGTCGTATGTTGAACCACCACATCCAGCTGAAATGGAACTGCATTCAGACGTGGTTTTGTTCCCATGGGAAGGAATGAAATGTCTCTGCCACTACACAGTTTCCCAGTTTCCAATATGAGATCATGAATGTAAAAACCTTATTGTAGATATGAATATTTGGCTAACTAATAATTTTCTTACAGTGCATTTTGTTAGACTCTTGAAAGTCTGCATCATCTTTGTCAATTTTATTAGGGTTTAGTGTAAACATCAAAATATTGTCATCCAAGTACCAGCTCAGATTCTCATCAAATATTGTGGCAAGTAGAAAAAACTCCACGTTCACATTTTTCTGTTGAGAAGAAATAGAACAAAGGAAAGTAGAAATGAGGGAACAGAAAATGTCAGGAAAAAATAAAATGCACACAATAATTTATGTGTATAATTCACAAAATAGGATAGAAGCATACATCGATACTTCATTCTGATGAACTCAAAGCTCTCTAGTCTATCCAATGACTAGATATCTACTGCTAATGCTCTTTCTGTCAGCAGGCACCACCTCTGGAAATGAATGAGTGTTTTGGTCTTTAAAGTCTCTATGCTTCTCTGGTCACTCTCATCCCAGCTGAGACTTGAACACCAGTGGTTGCTCACTGCGACAGTGGTTTCACAATACAGAGTCTGTCTGTCTGGACCCAGACTGATTTTGCTTTAAAAAAAAATAAAAAACAAAACAGAACACAAACCCACTTTCTTAATTTTATGTATATCCCTCAGTACATGGGTGAGACCCCGATGTGGAGAGGAGGTGGTGCTGAGCAGTGTTAATGTGGCAGGCCCTCAGGGCACAATGCAGGAAGAGAAAGCAGATTCAGCAACAAGGATGCAAACACTTCCATTTCTCTCTGACTGACCTGTTTCCCAGAAGGGAGCAGAGCTCCTTTCCTGCACACCAAGAGAGGACCCACAAGGCCAGAACTGGTGTCTCTGACTGCATCCACAGCCGAGTAGTAAAGCCAGGTTAAACAGTCAGGATCCTGGTCTGTGGGGCCCACATCTTCTGGCACATCCCACTCGTATGTAAATGTAGCACCAGGACTCACATGAGAGGCTGGAGATTCAGTGCCTGTTGTAGAAATCAACATCAGGAATTTTGCCTAAGGAACATTGTTTATTTTATCCCCTTTAATACATCAGCATGTAGAACAGCTTGTTCTCTGGTGCCCCGTCTATAGGCATACCTCTGGAGGCAGCACCATACAAGGCCCCCTCGTTGCTCTTGCGGTAACTCACACCATGGGGCTGAATGCTAAAGGGGCGGCTGGCATTGTTTCGGAAGGTCACCCTGATGCTCTCACCCACTTCAGCCTTGATAACTGGTCCTAGGAAAGAGCACATGGCCTAATTACAAGATGTTTCAATCAAGTGATGTACAGATGACCACGAGCTTGTAGTAATCGCTAGCTGACTGATTTTCCCCTTGCATGGGGAACTGTCCCTGGGCCTGTGTGGCCACTGACCAGGTTCCTGGCCCATGACCTGAATCACATGGCAGCCCAGTAGCAACTGGACTGCTCTATTCCCAGTTCCTCACAGAGCCCCAGTGACACCCCTCTGGGAAGGGATCTATAGACATTAGTGCCAACCTCAGACTCAGTTCATAGCCATGCCAGAAGCAGCCAGGTTGTAAACAGGGCCAGACCTGCCTAGCCTGGCCTCGTAATTCAGAGCCTGACTTTTGGAGACCATGGTATATTCCCACAGGCAAGCTGGGCACCACCCCAGCATTGCCTTGGAGAGCTTTCTTACACCCTGGGGTGTCTTTCGGAGGAAGCCACTGGCACCGCCATCTGCAGGAGTCAGCAGAGCCAAGGGCCCTTCCCTTGGAGACAGAGGGACACTGCTGGAGAGCCAGTGGAAACAACAGTTTACTCTCATAAATCTTTGACATGAAATAACTTTAGATCTCTTACCTAAGAGTCCAAGATGTGCTTCCTCTGCAAGCCTTTTTTTATGTTCAGTGAAAGAACCATCTGTGTATTCTTTGTAAATAGCTTTTTTATAAGAGCCACCAATTCTTGTCTCACTTTGTTCAAAAAATATGCGAGATTCACTGTGTAAAAGAAATCACAATAGATGCAAACAGTTCAAGTCATAATGCTCAGCTTTACAAAGACAGTGAGGACCTCAACCCTATTTTCTGAGGTATGCCCTGCTGAGTTTGTCTTATAAAGTCTCCTCTCAATGATCTGGCCACACACTCACATGTGGTCCCCTATGTGCAGGAATCCATTATCCTTCACTAATTTCTCTTAAAGAAAAAGACACTGTACTGTTTAGAAGATTTAGTCTACACTTTTTAGTCTACACTTTTACTCTTCAAAAAAGGACCTTTCCATGCTTTACAAGCACCATTTGAACAATGAACTGTGTCTCATCCCCCGTGGAGCAGGTAAGTATTCTTCAACTCACAGATGAAGAATCTGAGGAATCAATGTTTTCAGTGAATTGATCCAGGTCTTAAATATCTAAACGCAGAGCAAAGGACAAAGCTGCCTCGCACAGGTTTTCTAGCTGAGATGCTGTTAGTGTGATTTTCATCAGCTAAGGGGGTGATCATTAATTCCTTTCTTCTGTAACTCAGAATAATCAACCATATTGAATCATCATTAATAATATGGCCAAATGCCGGGTCCTGC
>NW_010191025.1:0-2826 GCF_000695765.1 Mesitornis unicolor
GAAATCAGGCTTTCGTGACAAACATCAGGCTTTCACGACCCAAGCGCCCATACTGACAGAGGGCACAAGGCCTATCAGACTTCATTACACATTCATCCCTCTAGCCAGCAAATAACAAATAAATACCGGTTAATGCTTTATTTGGGGTGTATTTATCCAAGGCTTAATTCAAGCCTAGGATCTTACTCCCCAAGACTTAGTCCCACCAAAGCCAATTTGTCTGGACCATTAGAGTGGTTCAGAATGTCTTTTCTGGAAGTGATTATAGCAGTTTTGCTTTCCTTTCCAAAACAGCCTTTTCTATCCCAATTTGTTGGGAAATAAACAGGAGGGAAGATTGAAGCATTCTGATTTCAGACAAAACAACAAGTAGAAAAAACCCGTGATGCACAGATTATTCTAAAAAACACTGGTTAGATCTAGTTAGATGATAACCATCATCACCCAGTTAAAAAAAATATTAGAAAAATGACAGCTCCACAGCCATTTTCAACCTGCACCAGCTCACTGCAATTCTCCATACTCAAAAGTCCCTTGGAAGAGCCAGGGAGCTCGTCCACGGCACCAAGGTGGCACTGGCACCGCATGGGCAAGTGACTCCCGTGCCACGGAGAAGGGACAACCCACCCAGGGGACCGGGAGAAGCCAGCAGGGTTAAAGGTCCTGCACAGCCACCCCGTGTCCCCTCCCTACCCCAGGCCACCTACACCACAGACACCCTCATTTCAGTGATGAGCAGGATGCGGCCAGCGGCCACCCAACCCCTGTGTGCGCAGAGCTCAGCACCAAAACGCCAACAGCAGAGGCGGCAGCAAAGCCTGCGCTGCACGGGACTGACACACCACGGCCTCTCCTCCTCCTCCTCCTCCTCCTCTCCCTCTTCCACAGGTCCCTGACATCTCAGAGATGCTCTGCCCAGTGCTGTGCTTTGGCCCAGCCCAGGGTGATGTACAGGGGGGCAAAAGGATCCCTGTCCTCTCAGATACATCAGGACAGGGTTTGTGTCCACAACCCTGGGGGTAGGCGATGAAGCAGCAGCTGATGCACAGCCGGTACCCACGCATCATCCCTCTAGGAATCGAGGTGCATTTCAACCGCCACCTACACCCCATACAGATGTTAGCTGATACTTCGCGAGGAAATTGGCGTTCAGGCCCATAACCCAGGGCAAAAAGCAAATCCCAGGCCCTGGAGAGCCCCGGCCACATGCCAGGCATCTGCCCCCCTCCTGCTGTGGGATGGCAGCGCAGCACGGCAACCTTCCAGCCACCAAAACTGCTACAGCATTTTGCTATCCGGCACGCAACGTGTTGGATTTGGGCACAGCTCCTACCCGCCTACGCTCCACAGTGAATGAAAGGGGGGCGCGGGGGCTGGCACAGCACCCCAGGGCCTCACACATCTCCGGTTGAGGCACGTGTGCAGGGGGAGTAAACGCTACTCAGCAGCTCATTTTTAGCTCCCCGAGCCGTTCAGCATCTCCAGCGAGTTTCCTCATCATCCCCAGCTCGGAGCAAGCCTCTACCCACAGCATCAACCTCCCCCTGCCAAAAGCTCCTTCCTCCAGGACAGGACAGCCTCTGCTGGCAAGACGGGAAGCAGCAGCAGCAGAGACACCTAAATGCTGACAGAGCGAGCCCTTGAGCTGTCTGTGCCGTTCGTTACAGCCCCGTTAGCCCCTCCACGGACTGTTCAGCCCAGGCTGTTTGTGAGCCCCCAAGTCCGGATGCACACTGAGCCCCAAACCATGACCGATTTGTGGAGGGCAGGCAGCCAGGCGCTCCCTGGAGCTGGCTCCTGCGAGCCCACACCTGGGGCTCAGCTCCTGCCCAACAGCCACCACACAGGGACATCAGCCTTCCCACGGTTAAATATACACAAAAAGCATCTTCACACCACCTTTGTGTGAGTGTTCAGCCCAGAACACTGGTGTCCTGCTAACATCCCCCCCAGCAGCAGGCTGGAACAGCACCATGTGCTTCACACAGCTGTGATCAGCGAGGGCTGGAAGTCATCACCTTAATTATTTGGGCAGCACCGGAGGCTCCCAGCAAGCGAGGCCAGCACTAACGCACTGGAGAAACATCTCACACCCCCTGTAGCCACTGACCTGCTGACAGGGAGCAAACAGCCTGCCAGAGCCAGCAGCAAGCCCAGCTAGCCAAAAGCTGAAACTCCTACTAAGGAATTCTTTCTCTGGCCCAAACACCACACAAGAAATTACAGCAACACAGACTCGTTGCTCTTCGGGAGACAGGACCACCAAATTTAATCATAGCAAAACACCACAGGGTCTTTTTCACAAGAAATACACTTATGCCTCTCCTAAGGACAAGGAGCAGCATTGCCACAGCCACCACAACCCAGCAGCCCCCTGTTAACCACCCCCTCCCCAGCATCTGCTCATCTCCAGGAGCCCCCACACCCCAGGGGTTACAGGTGCTTTCCCCACACATTGGGGGTTTTTTTTGCACATAGGTGGAAAAAGCATCTCCATAGAAGCACTCAGAGGGTCACCAGGGCAAATAACCAAAAGGAGGGTCCTGACAGCCCCTACATCTGCAGCAGACCAAGGCTTTGCCCCTCCAGCACCTCACCTCACCTCCCACCGGCCCCACGCCCTCGGCCGCCCTCCCAGACAAATCCCCCAGAGGAAACAGTCATTAAAACAACAGGGCTACTTATCTGGTACTAGCCGATTGCCACAAAGCGCTTCCCACGCAGCCACGGGCTTCACCTCGCAGCACCTCTCCAGCGAGCAGAGCCGGCCCACGGTGACCCCTCGCTGGCCACCCCGCTCCATGGGGTTTGCCCAGCGCGGTGGTC
>NW_010191026.1:0-947 GCF_000695765.1 Mesitornis unicolor
CCTCACACCACTGGCCTCAGCCATGGATCCATCATTCAATCATCGATCCATTGTTCATTGCTGTGCAGCTTGACTCCTGTATTCCTAAGGTAACCCTGCATGCCACTTGGATGGCTTCTGCGAGGTTAAGAAATACCCTGCAGGATTTAAAATAAAGGAAATCTGGATGAAAGAAAAGTAAATACAAGGATCTAATGGCCTGAAGAGCAAGCATAAAGGGGTGTTTGGAGTCTGAAGAAGCTTGCTTGACATCTAAATTCAAACAAAAATTTATTATGGAAAAATCTTCCTGCTGCCAGGAAAGCTACCCAGCTACCAGGGAAGCTGATTCCTATAGGACATATATGTGTGTGTGTGTATATATATGTATATATAGCAAATGTCTTAAGAGATGAGGCTGAGCTATTGAATTCTTTGAGAAATTTCTGTGACTTTTCTAAAACAAAAAACAACAAAAAAAAGAAAGCAGAAGGAAAAGAGGAAAAAGAAATGAAAATAAGAAAACAGTTTACCACCTATTAAATTGTGTATTTCTAACTAAAACCCAGAATGCCCTGAAAAATTAAGCTGTCACTGGTTAACGTTATCATCATATACCATATCTCACCTGTGCATGCTTGTTTAGACTCCACTCTTTCTTCCTTCTCCTTTTGAACGGTATTTGTGCATTTGTTATTCTCTAGGCTCTTTTTTTCACAGTCTCTTGAAAACAAAACATAAAATCAATGATGCTGAAGTTTACATAGGCTTGATAATGCCAGTGCCTCATCCTGCTGTCAATAGGATGCTTTTGGGTAATGCTTTACAGAAGGATAAGTGACAGCAATCTCATTTGGACGAGAGGAAGAGCCATATGGCTTCATTTCATAGGCAGATGGGTTTATAGCAGCTCATATAATGGTTTTATAAAGACCTGCCTTTCCTCCAAGGAATCCATAGGTTCAGCA
>NW_010191026.1:978-11276 GCF_000695765.1 Mesitornis unicolor
ACACTTAAGGTAAGGCTGTGGTAATGAGTTCATACCTGTGGTCTTTTGTACCTCTGAGTAAAATTACTATAGGAATGCATTTTGTTGTTTTGAAGGCATCCCCATGCAGAAGAGGATTGCCTGTGGTGATATTCGGTGCTATTTCGGTGTGGTGATACGCCATATATTTCTGTGGTGATATGCCATACATTTCTGTGGTGATATGCCATATATTTGTGCGGTGATACACCGAATATTTATGTGGCAATATGCCACATTGCTGTTTCGAATACATAAACACTGAAAAGTTTAAGTCCACATTTCAATCAGTATACGTGCCCACTCACATACACACATGAATACTCGATGTCTGAAAGGATCTTGCCTTAGCCGTGCTCCTTCTTCCTGACAAAGAGCTGTCTACGTGATTTGCAAGTGAGAAAACAGTTAATACCGTACCTGGTTTCATTGTAAACCCTTCCCCATTGATGCCTTGCCTTCTCCTGGGACCCAGCACTCCAGCACAAACCAATTGGTGTAGCCTGCAGCTGAAAATACTGCTTGGAGTTCTGCTGCTTTTCTAGGGAAATGCATTTTTCATTAATGGTGATGTTGAGACTCAGGAAAAAAGTGTATTATTCACAGAACTTAAATCTAGTGCTCTTCTTGATGATATTAATCTGTTTTCCTACAGAGACTCATGGGAATTGCTGTCTGTCATCGCATCCCTGTGTTCATCTCTTAATACTTGTGGGTGTGATACAAACCACTTAGATGATATTCCCTGCCCAGACTAATCTTACACCAATCTGTTTTTAATATTGCATCTTTTGGGTTGATAAGTGCTAATACAAAGGCTTTTACCTAGTGCGTTTAAAACGCTTACTGATCTGCTGAGACAAAGCAAACACCAGTTAAGAACTTGCTGTGACGGATGGTGCGATCCCTCAGGAGCATTCATAGCATCAACACCAACGTTGGGTTCTTCTCTCTCAGGAGAGAGGGAACATTAACAGCCAATTTAGCACTAAACCTCCTGAAAAAGGGGGTAGAGAAGGGGGTGTTGGTCTCTTCTTCCATGGAACCAGGGACAGGACGAGAGGAAATGGCCTCAAGGTGTGCCAGGGGAGGGTGAGATTGGATGTGAGGAGAAATTTCTGTAGTGCAAGAGTGGTCAAGCACTGGCAGGGGCTGCCCAGGGAGGTGATGGAGTCCCCATCCCTGGAGGGGTTCAAGAAGTGGTGGATGTGGCACTTGGGGACATGGTTTATGGCCATGGTGGGGTTGGGTTGACGTTGGACTTGATGATCTGAGAGGTCTCTTCCAACCTTAATGATTCTGTGACTCTCTAAAGATGTTTGTAACACCAGTCCCAGCTTTGGGTGCTTCTCCTGGGCAGAGGTTAGCAATAGGAAAATCCACTTTGCTATTGAAAGGGAAATGGAAACCAGCCCAAAGTCTTAAACTTCCAGTTTTAATCCTCAATTACCCTGAAAAATAATAATTTAGAGAAGGGCACGGTGTTACTATAGGTAATAGGTTGGAGATGAACTGTGAGTGGGTTGCTATTTGAAGACAAATACAATTCTTGGAAGAGTAAATAGGTAAATAGCGCTCAGAAATTGGCACGGAAAAATTGTGGAACTTTGACTGCAAAGCCATGTGCCACTATGAAAATTTTACCAAAAAAAAAGATGTACGGAAAGCCATGACATGAAGTACATTTAGAGAAAATGCACCCACAGCAAGACACAAAAGGAATTCTCTTCATGCAGTCAAGACTGAGCAGTAGCTTCACTGCAGCCTTCAGATACCTGCAGGCAAAAAGGATTGGAGACAATTAAGAGCTCTCTAATTGAATGGGAAGGCGCGTGTAATTAACTGGAGCCAAGAACTCCATTCTGGACCCCCTCCACCAAATTAACAACGGGAGCTTTTAACCACTGGAGCAGTCCGTGTCCTTCTCAAGGATGAGCTGCGGCTCCTACAGGAGCTACAGAGGCTGACAGAGAAATTTTGGGGACCACGCAAGAGGTTCGACTAGACAATAACGTACAATTTCTTCTTAATATCTATTTCTGAATTTAGGACTCTGTAAATCGGCAAAGAGGAATAAGGTTAACAGAACCTGGCCCTCAGTCATATATATTTTATCATTTAATTACATTTCCATTTGAGGGCTGTAATTCAGTTCTCTTACGACTTCATCCCTGAAACTTTTCTACAGATCTCAGAAATAAGAGATTCTTTCTTATTCTAATAATTAAACTTTGAACCAAACAGAAGCTCCTCAGCTTGAGACTCTGAATTGTCATCAGGAAAATTTAAATAAATGTCATTTTAGCTTCTTTTTTTCTTTTCACGAGTGAACACAGCAGTGATATAGCGCAAATGTTAATGGCTGTTACTGCCCTTGAGCGATGCAAGTGTGTGGTTCTGTTATGATCGTGCTTGATGTGCTCTGTCTTGACTAGGTCTCATTCCGTTCTGTTTCTACAGGTTACTGAGACTTTAATCAAGAAAAGAAAAGAAATCTAATGAGCAGCTATTTGAAACACAGCATTTGGAAAGGTCAGGATGGTACATTACATCCTTATTATCCAAAAGAACAGATGAGCTTAATATCCTGGCAGCGTTTTCCTGTGAAGAAGATATTAAACAAGAGCTGAAAATGGCACAAGGTTCCCTCTTCCATGACACAGATTGTAACAAGATGATGAAACCGTGCAGAGTAAATCTCTTTTTTGCTTTAATGTTCCTGCCTAAATTTCAAAACGGAAGCAAACCAAAGAGCCAACACATGCGCAACTTGTTTCAGATGCCTTAAAACACCTTTTCCTGCTCACATGACCCAGTTTTAAGTAATAGTTCTAGTCTCAAAGATGGGAAGAGTCGTTAACAGTAGGTAGAAAATGCAGTGAGGTCTGGCAAATGCTGAATGTATTGAACTACAACAAAGTAGTACATCCCATAGGTTGTCAATAATTTGATTAAAATAAGGAACTGTCACAATTTGCTTCCTTAGGTCATCACCTGCATGAAAACTCTTCCTTTTACCTTATAGGTGTAAGGAGAGAAAAATTTCTTCTGGGTCTTGAGGTGTTGTGTCTTAACACTAAAATACACCATCAGGGTGCTCATGTTAAATCTTATCATGGCAAATGGTGAATACTGTGCTTAAAAATAAGTTTAAAATGAGTATATGGCATGCACCTTTATTAGTCACTTACATTATTCCATGTGAGATATGAGGTCTGCTATAAGAATGTAAAAAAGTTATATATTAAAGGTATTCTTCATAATAAAAAGAACGCTTTCTATTATTGCAAAAGGTATCTATCTGTAAGTATTGGTGGCTAAAGTAGACCCACGTGGATTTGCACAAGCTCACAGGTAGAAACCACATTGAACTTCTTTTTTCCACACAATTGGGGGAATATATTTGGAAAGAAGAAGATTTCTCCATGGTACATTACATGCAGCATCTTGCTGAGCAAAGCCATCCTGCTTTGGTCAAGAGAGAGAAAAAGGACATATCCAAAATATGTTTTTAATGTCTCAAGTGAATATATATGTGTATAAATAACTATATATATCTATATATACACATATATATCTATATACACACACTTGTTTTTTTTCTTTTCCTTGGGTGATTTTTCTTTTCCACTGGAGATTGTAAATGCATTGTTCATCCTTCGTTTTGCAGCTATAAAGTAAGGAAGCTTTTTCAATGCATTGGCAATGCACAACCTGTTTTGAAACGTCAATGGTTTTGCAAAACTACAGACGAAAAATCCCTAACGGGTGTTCATTTCATAAGTACCTATGGAAATTAATGCTTTCCACGTGTCTAGAAAAAATCCACGAGATACAATGTAAAGTTTCTGTCGAGTTCCTTGTGCTTTAGATCACAGTCCTTGAAAATGAACTACATATAATATATATGTAATATATATATTATAATATACTACAAATAGCTCTTTTTCCCAACCAGATACATCAGCCATCGAGTATGCAGCCTACAGAAAATAAGAAATAAAACAATTTTTTCAGTTCCTAATTATCATCCACAGTGGAAATCCATTCATTGTGATAATTCGCATTACTGAGAACTCGAACCACATACACTTATGCAATGAAAAAAAAAATAAAATGTATCTTCTGTGTATTTTTTAAAAGGTCATTGCTAGGGAATGACTGAGTGGAGAAGCTGGGGTGTTGTGGGAGAGACTCGATGTGGAGTCACACAACTCCAGGGTTTCTCAGAGAGTGACTCGATATATCAGATCACACACTATTTGACATGAGGAACACCTTAAGCACAGTATGCAGCATTATTTAGTAATGAAATGGATTTTTTTCCACTAGGTGATCAGAATCATTTGGTTTTGAATGTACATCTTAGAGGTGGGTGTTGGCCTCTAGATGGGGGCGTTGGTCTCTTCTTCCATGGAATCATAGGACGAGATGAAATGGCCTCAAGTTGTGCCAGGGGAGGGTGAGATTGGATCTGAGGAGAAACTTCTGTAGTGCAAGAGTGGTCAAGCACTGGCAGGGGCTGCCCAGGGAGGTGGTGGAGTCCCCATCCCTGGAGGGGTTGAGGAAGTGGTGGATGTGGCGCTTGGGGACATGGTTTATGGCCATGGTGGAGTTAGGTTGACATTGTACTGGGTGATCTTGGAGGTCTCTTCCAACCTCAATGACTCTGTGAACCAATACACCAGTTTGAAGTTAAACTTTAAGAGGCACCTGCTTTCATCCCTTATCTTCATTAAACCATGTGGTGGTTGGGCATTGCCTTGAAGTCGTTCCTTAATGAGGAAGGGGAAGAGTAAAAATCAAATGTGAAGTGTTGGACCACAAGAGTCACATCTCAAAGCAAAGGCTGATGTAATCCTCTGTGGAGTATAGTTGTTAAATTAAAAGCAGATGAAAAAGGATGTGGCTGATGGCAAAGGTGTCGTACTGAAGGCAGATCACAAAACAGAGACATCAAAACACAACAGACCACATGCAGCACACACATGATTTTGTACCAGGAGGTGCTGTTTGTTGTCATCCCCATAAGAAAGGCACTCAGACTCTTTGAAGTATTGCTTAAAATACCATTTATTGCAGCTAACACTATAAAGAAAAAGAAGTCAGTACAGCTAATCCTACATCCCTTCTGATGCTGGAAACCCCAAGTTATGCACCATGGAAAGGGCCTCCAAGCAGAGCACAGCATCCTGTGTAGATCTTATCCATGTAAAGGTAATCCAATAATTCAGTCTTCTGAGCTCTTTAAAGTTTTTCCTTGAAGAAAATAACTCCATGTATCATTTTCACCATCAAACAAGGAAGATGGGCACATGAGGATTTGTTGCTGATGTTTTGGATAAAGGCAAGGACCTACGGGTGGTCCAGTCACAGGGACCAAGTGACAGCTGCCCACAGGTGGCTTTGTGGCAATTAGCTAGCTACAGTCATCCCAATTAGCCAGTGATGGTCATCCCAATTAGCCAGCGACGTCACCCCAATTAGCCAGTGATGGTCATCCCAATCAGCCAGCGACATCATCCCAATTAGCCAGTTATGACCATCCCAATTAGCTGGCAACGGTCATCCTGCAGCCAGAGGATGTGCACCCCACACCACCAACCTGTGTCCATCGACCTGGAACTGTGAAGAAGTCAGATGGGTTCAGAATTACACAATTTGTACCTCCAAACGCTGCTAAAGGGCTGCGTAACCACATTTTTTGCTCTTTGTGACTGCAGCTCAAAAATCTGGTTATACTTGCATTTGAAATTGCTTTGCTTTGTCACATAATGTTACTTGATATCATATGAATAAATAATCCATGAGCAAGAAAGCACTCTAAAATCAAAGGAACAAAGTCAGTTGCATTATTAAAGAGAGATTAAAATAATTCGACATGAGAGGCATTTTAGAGACCATGCAGGCTGCCTGATTTACTGATGTGCACAAAAGCCAATCCATCATTCAGCCCTGCCACCCCCTGACAGCGTCTGATGGGAAATGTGGTGGTCACAGTCCAGTTCATGATGGATAGGTGTCAGCGTCCCAAAGATCATCATCACAACAGGCACTTACTGGCATCTTCGCTAACAAACCAGTGCTTGAAGTATTTAAACAACTCGGGTGGAAGCCAAGAGACACATTGAAACTCAGGCTTCAAATCTTTAAGATCTTTGGTTTCTTAATAAACCTGTTAAATGAGTTGTGGGTGATGACTATTGAATCTATTTTGTGTGTTTATTATTGAATGACTATTTTGCATTTACCCATCCTTCCATGCACTTTATTGACTATAAAATACAGTTCCTTCTTCCACTCAGCCTGCGTTATCCAATTCAGTGGTTTTCCTTTTCTGTACAGAAACTTATACTGTTCTTGGGTTAATTATCAATTACTTTTTTTACCTCTACAGCACCCACAGATGGGCAATTAGCAGCAGTAACTGAAGTATAGAGAGGTTATTAGACCTTATTAGTACCTTTTTCCAAAATGAAGAAAGGAAGGCAGGGAGGAGGAATACCAAAGGAAGTGAAGAGAAAGTAGAGAGGTTGGGGAAAAGGAAGGAGAGAGGAGTTCTAGTTTTATGTGAATGGAAAAATGTTGAATTTCTTGGGCGTGGCTTTGTCAGTATCTAGATAAAAGTGAGAAAACCACACCGGGAAATTGACACACAAAGTCATGTAAAATATAGCAGAAAGAACTGGAAAAACTTCTAGGAAAAGCCTGAGGTTTCTCTGTCTGTATCACTGTATATGAGGCCTACATTCATTAGAAATAAGGGTAGAAGTTAACATGAGCATTTACAGAGGTTCAAACTACCACTGAGCCAGATTCTGCTCTCTCCTCTTTGATTTTTCACTGCTGTATTACCTCTGATTTCAAGGAAACTCTTCTCATTTACATGCATCTAAATAAATACAGGATCAAACCGCCAGCTTTTGCCTCCTCCAGTGTGAATAATGAGCAGTGGCTGCTGCGATGTGCTCCTAAAGACGCTCTGGAAAAAGAATATGTCATCGTTAGCCTAATGAGGGGAAAGAGGGAGATTGCTAAATGTTTTCTCCCTAGCCCAATTAAAGGAGAGAGAGCAAGACGAAGAGAGGGGAAGGCTGCTGGAGGGATTGCTGTGTGCGTGAGGGATTTCTTGCTGCCTTTAGCTACCAGAGGTCTCTCATTAGGGAGAACTGAAAAAAGACAGGAAGACATGGGAATACAAGGGATAAATCCTTCAACTGAAATAAGACTGTTTGGGAAGGGAACGATGTGATAACAAGTGCTCTGTTGCCATTACTGCTCTTAAGACAAATTATCCATGCAACTATGAAGGAGCAAGGCTTCTCTGAGGGCTGAGAGTCATGTTGGCCACCCACGGTCACCTTTCGGGCTTGCTCTACAGGTAAGGACTTGGCCATTCTGGACATTAATGAGCTCAGTGATGAATGCCAACTCACTGCTTATAAAACAGGCAGGATTTCATCCTGTGACGTTTCACTCCAGTGTCATTAGGTCTGCCATGAAGGGTGTCTATGTCTCAAAACACAAGCTAGGCCCCAAACTCCTGCTGTCCCACAGGCTGGGCCTGGGCGCTGTCAAGAGGAGTTGTAGCTCACCCAGCCCAGGCCTATGCCAAGTACCACACCAAAAAATGTCACATTACAGATGTTTCAAGAAATATTTCTTTATGCCCACAGCTCTGCTGCTGACCCACATCCATCAAAAACGTTCCCAGTCCACAGGCTTCAATCTGCTCCTTGCTGACCCAAGGTCTACAGGGAGGATCCTGGTGTCTGCAGCAGGACAGACACAGGAGCCAAATCAATATTCCTTGTGTCCAGACCCTGAAATTTAACAGAATTGCATGTCTACATGAAAATGCAAGGTTTTATTCCATAGGTTACAGAGACCTATGATGGAAGGTGGAGCATCTCCTGGTGAGGAGCGGCTGAGGGGGCTGGGGCTCTTGAGCTTGGAGCAGAGGAGACTGAGGGGTGCCCTCATTCCTGGGGATCCATTGGGAAAGGGCAGTGTCAGGAGGAAGGAGCCAGGCTCTGCTCTGGGATGGCCAATGGCAGGACAAGGGGCAATGGTCCCAAGCTGGAGCACAGGAGGTTCAAGCTGAAGATGAGGCCAAAGTTTGTGAGTGTGAGGGTTCTGGAGCATGGCCCAGGCTGCCCAGAGAGGTTGTGGAGTCTCCTTGTGTGGAGACACCCAAAGCCCTGGCCGTGTTCCTGTGTGACTGCTCTGGTGATCCTGCTGTGGCAGGGGTTGCACTGGGGGAGCTTTCCAGGTCCCTTCCCACTCCTGACATCCTGGGATGCTGTAAAGGTAACTGGGAGATGGGATTTTCTTTGTCATCACATCGGCCACCAGGCTTTGATGAGATTACAAGATTATATCCCACGCTGTTCTCATCACCTGCACATTGGCCTGAGCCATGCAGAGAGCAGAAGAAATTGCTTTGCATCCCTATTTATATATAGTGCTCAGACACTGAGCTAAGCGATGAAAAGCAGGCTTGGTGTGCTTGCTATAATCCAGTCCCCAAATGTTGAATTCCTGGTACTTATTTTAAATCTCTCCATATTTCCCTGCCTCCTGACTAAAATGTATCTGTCCTGTGAGCTAAGATACAGCTGCCCTTTCACCACTTCAAGTACCAGAAGTTTCAGCTGGGAAATACGATTTTGGGAAGCTTTGCTGTGCTCTGCTGGTCTCACACATTGCAGTTCCTCCCCATAACTACAAGGAAGCTGAGAAAGTGCCCAAGAAAGTCTTATATTCCCAGTCTCTTGCTGTAACTATTCTTTTAATCCATGATTCCTGAGTCCCCATCCTGGGAGATGTGATTAGGGCCCAGACGCTTTTCATCTCCTCACAACATTTTTAGATTAGTCCAAATTTCTTCCCGAGTGTGTATATTTTATGAATATTCGAGCTAACAATGAACATGTCATGATATTTCCATTCAAAACTTCACAAGTTTGAGTCTCAGAGGGCGTTTCATACGTTAGATTCCTTTATCCTCTTTTATTATTTGTTTCTTAAGAAGTACTAAGCTTCCCAGTAAAAAACTCTCTGACTCACATTAGTAATACTCGAGTTTTCTCTATTTTTCAGTTCAAAATTGTGCCCCACTAAATTCTGGCATTCTAGCAGTGGGTGCTGGCAAAATCTGTAAATAGATGACTCGGTTCTTTCAGCTCCTCTGTCCCAAACTGCAAATACCACAAGATCTGAAGTGGAAACATTATTCCTGGTGTTTGATTCAGCTGGATTTAGTGATAAAGCCTGCCACTTTGCAAGATCTAATGGCTAGTTAATGTAACAGTGTAGTATTTGCTTACAAATATCATTTTCTCTAATATCAAAAAGAAATCAATCGCTGTTTCTGTTGGGAGTTTAGCACAATGCTAAAATGCAATGGGCAGATGTGAGTTCGGTTAAATCCAGCTCACCTACAAAGGGCTGAAAACCCATCCTGTAACTGGATCCCTCTAAATCCCGTAAATGGGAGGTCTTTATGCCCCAGCCTGCAAATAATCAATAACCAATAATCAATTACATCCCCCAGCAATGGTTTAAGGTGATGTAAGGAGGAAGGAGATGAATACAGCCAACATTAGTACAACGCAGATACTACTGGGTTAATTTATGGTCACTTTTCCCTTCCTGTAGTATCTCAACCACTGCAAACTCTCCCTCCCATTAAGGAGGCTGAAGTTATTAACTTAGACACACAGCAATTTAATTTTCATGTAAAAACACTCTGTTAAATAAGAGATTTGTCTGCAAAAGCTACCAGTAAAAATTCACTCTCAATCAGCGAGACGGACACAAAAGGCCAATCTAGGCTGAATTATCAGTCAGCATTTCAGCAACGTTCCAATTATTTTCATGGTTTGGAATGACCCTAGCAGTATTCTGAAATTCTATTTAAAACCATCGTGGTTATTAATCAGGGAGCCAACATCATGATCAGCAGAAGGATGGAGACAGATACTCTATCATTGTGATCTTACTGAATAAATTGCTTTGAAGCACAAAACGTCTTGCATCTGCATCTCTTCATCATTTGGATGTCCAGAGTAACAAGCAGAGTGTCTTGCAGTGGTTTAGAAGGCTTTTAGTACGTGTCACAAGAGGAAAAATGAAATCAAAGTGCACCCCTTTCCCCCCAAAACTGCTCGGTTTTTTTCATTCATATTTCACGTATGAAACTCCATGGCTACAATTCTTGTTTGGTAGCATTTATTCTTCTTTTCACCGTGTATCACAGAATCACAGAATCACAGAAC
>NW_010191027.1:0-5183 GCF_000695765.1 Mesitornis unicolor
CAGGCCTGTAGTTACCTGGATCTTCCCTCTGCCCTCTATAGATATAGCTATAGCTATAGCTATAGATATAGCTATAGATATAGGTATAGATCTAGATATAGGTATAGGTATAGATATACACATACTACACATACACATATAGCACATGGGCAAAGAAAGAAAAATATTTAGGAGCTACTTGAGGTGGAGACATAAGGAGCACTGACCAGAACAGTGAAGGCATCCCTGTCACTGACAGACATAAACCCACTGAGTATTTTGTCCCTGCCAGAACTCTGGAGAGACAGATGTGTTGGGGTTAGAGTGCATGGGGTGGCAACCATCACTGTGGGATTGCAGGCAAAGAAGTGAGACCTTCCTGATGGCATTTGCTGAACCTGTGCACAGGTTATAAGAGAAATTATGAGTCTGGTTGTCTTGGTGTCCTCTGCCCATCACACTGCATTCATCTGCAGATCCCAGGAAACTGAGCAGGTTGCAGTTACAGGGAGTGGAGGGGGAAGCAGGAAAAGCTGCAGCTGAAGAGGAAGCCAGGGAAAATCTGGAAGTTAAGGATTTTAGGATTAGCTCAGGTAATGGAAGGCATGGTGAATGAGAGACAAGAGACTTCACCATCCTCCTCCCCTCCCAGTCCCCCACTGGCTCTTCCTTATTCCTCCTCTTCAGCCATAGTCCCTTATACTACATTCCCCATCTCAGCTCTCAGCCAGCTCTCTCCCACAAAAAAACCCACACATTACCACCAAAAAAGTTTTTTGCCCCTCCAAAGACAGGGACAGAATACAGCACATTGCCTCTGCTACTGGAAGCTCATGGTATTCTGAGCCTGGTGAAAAGACTCTGACACCCAGCAGTCTCTGGTTGAGGCCATGAACAGCTGGGATAAATTCAAGAGCTGCTTTGGACTTGCTTTTATTTATTCCAAGGTCTAATCTGTCTCTGGCCAGCCACTACAGAGAGCAAGTATGATTTACAGCCACCTTTTCTAGTATTGCCAAAGACTGCTTTCTCTTCCAGGCCAGAGATAATTAGTCTGTCCCAAAACAATCTCTTTTTCCCATTTTTTTTTGCAATGCATTTTTTGCCTCTTGTCTTTGAAGTCAATGCCAAAACTGTCATTTATTTTGTCAAGTGTAGAATTTGTCAGTGTGAGATACAGGGAAAACCAGCAGGCTCCCAGTTTAATGTGCATGAGCAGGACATTTCTCTATGTGACTAAACCAGTCTCCATCTTTTCTAATTGAACTTGGTAATACAGCAGCCACAGTGCATGAAATAACACTTCATGGTGTATAATGCAATGGGCACTGTGGCACCAGGGTGGTAGCGTGGCATGTACCACACCACTTGTGAAGCTGAAGGCATGCCAGCAGCTGTGGTGGGTTGGTTGCCACACCAGGTCAGCTAACCATCCTCACTGAGCAAGAAGGGAGTTACATGCCTGATTTTTTTCGTAGACTTCACCACGTGTCATCAAGTGCCACATTTTCCCTTCACATTTTCGCAAGCAGTTTCCATTGTGTCCTCTCTGGTAGCAGAAAGAGGCATTCATTCCGCATAAAATGACAGACAGATGAGGAGCATCCACTCTGGACACTAGCTGACCGGTGACTTCATACTACCCTGCACTGAAATCCTCTGGCCTGCTGAGTTTCCAGCACAGCTGCCTGGCAATGACAGTCCCATCTAACTGATGATTTAGGGTGCTGCTCTTTCAGGACTTTATTGCCATAACACCAGAGAAAACACTAGAGAAATTTAGATACCAGCTTCTACCAAATAGTTAACAAGTTTAACAATAGTTAACCAAGACAAGAGAGGCAAAAAAACTACCCAATAAGTTATCCCAAGTGATTTTTGGCTTTCCATATCAAACTTCTGAAAAGCATTTCCTAAGTAGCCTGGACATATCACTGGTAACAAGTCATGGACTTGTACTGGCTCTAGTTATTCAAACATGATTTGCATGCTTTGACCAAAAAAAACAAAGCTGTTCCAATGTACTTCTCACAGGCAACCTGTAGTAGGCACTGAACGGTCAATTTCTTGAGTGTATAAAGGAAAGTTACATTATAACCTTTTCTCATGACTAATGGTATTAATGAAGAGGGATATTATTCTGACCCAGAACATGCTGCTTCACCAAATTATCTATTTTCTTGTTTGATAAAATGGAAAACATGGTAAGGCAGCACTTTGATTACTTATAACTCTGAATTATTTTCCATTTAACTATGCTTTGGAATATGAAGCTGTAAGTAGAGTTAATAGGTTATACCATATCATGTCAGATAACACAGAAGAGATGGCAGAAGGGATCTATCAACAGCCCAGATAATTTCTGAAACAAAACAAGCTTCTGCATTAAAAAAAATCCAAAAAAATCAAATCTTTTTTTCTACATTTTTTTATTTGATAGGATAGCAATTTGCATGTTGTTATTTCAGGTGTGTAGTCTCCACCATAAGTACCTAAAATTGGCTCCATACACAGCTGCTTACCCGGTTGCTGTGGTAAGAGGATACTTGTGAAGTAGAGCAAAACATGAGTGACTCAGGGGTCACAGCAACAGCACATGGTGACGGGCATGGAAAATTACCATCATGAGGCAAAGCAAGCTACATTTACATAAACATTTCAAGACAAAAACATGCTTCTGTGAAAAGAGGACATACTCAAAAGCAACTGAGGCCAAATCTGGTGGTAGCTAGTGTATTTCAGTGCTCATGACATTTCATTTCTAGAAGCTGGATGTTGCTGAAGCATGGTTACTTGAAGGGCAAAGGCACGTTGGAAGACTTTACAATGCGTCACACCAGTATAAAAAAAAATGGCTAAAATGAGACAGCCACTAAAGAAAAGCTGCATTTCCAAGTGAAACTGTTGGAAGTTAGAAACAACTTGGCATGCTACCTACCTCCCGTAGGCTTTCCAATTATATTCTTGTGTCCTAATATAGTTCAACCATATACCTCTACTTCTCTACACACAAGAGTAGACTCCAGCTTTAATGATGCTGCAGGTGTCTGACAATGACAAAAGTGCATCAGAGGCAGGGACAGCACCTTTTGGACCTGAGTATAACGACTACGTGTCCTGGTTTGTGCTAAATAGAACTAATTTTCTATTTAGTGATTTTACTTTTCAGCTCAGTCTCTTTTAAGTGACCGAACTTGCTGAAACTAAATACATTGTTTTCCCAAACAGTGCTGCTAGAAGATATGCTCAAGGTCAGTTGTCTCACTATGGGTGCCGTGTCTGCGCCTACAGGGGGGAAGCGGACCCAAAACGGACCAACTAGGTATTCCATCCCACATACGTCATACTTGATATAAAAGCCGAGGGATCACGAGGGTCTCAAATCCCTTCTTCCCTCTTGGAGCCCTTCCATCTTTGACCCTTCTGTCCGTCTCAATCCTGCAGAGGCCAAAGCTTGAGCGGAACCCTGCTGGTTCATCTGCCGCTGATCCTGATTTGTGTGTCCTGCATCCTGCTCCCACCTGCTGCTGAGTTTGGCCTGGGACTTTTCCAGTGCCCTGCTCCGCAGAGCTTCTGGTGACGTATTCTTCATTGGGGGAGGGTGGGGGAAGGATTTTATATTGGTTTTGTATATATTTGTACTTATCTGTATATATTTCATTATTTTCCTATGTACATTATTATCCTGTAGTATTAGTATTATTGTTTTATTAAATCTGTTAGTTTTATTTTCCAACCCATAAAGTCTCTCTCCCTTATTCTCTTTTCTCTTCCCTTCTGGGGAGGGGAGAGGGGTTAATAGAGAGTGTCTGTCCAAGGATTTAGTGGCCAAACCCTCTTCCCTTCTGGGGAGGGGAGAGGGGTTAATAGAGAGTGTCTGTCCAAGGATTTAGTGGCCAGCCCAGCCCTAAACTATGACACTGCTGTAAAGCCTTTCAGATGTCTGTTTAAAACTGTAATGTCTTACAGGGGTAGCATCAGTTGCATGCTGAACTGCAGGATGGCCTGGGCTCCAGGGTATGCTGTGTAGGGCTCTCATCCTTCTGATGGTGTTCAGAAAGGAAAAGCTCTCTCGATTCAAACAAGGACTAGACTTCTATTGGAGATAGGGATGAGATTTCCAGACCACAGCCTTAACTCAGCCAGTTTTGAAATCAGTTAGCATAATTCCCAGTGGCATCAGAGTTAGACCAGTGACATTTAAGTGAAACTGAAGATTAATAGTGCCCGTAAGTGCAAGACAGTTCTTGGGGTACACAACAGTCCCTGCTTAGCTTTTGTCACTATTTTGCATTGACTGGTTTGGATATTTTCTTTGAGCAAAATTCAGATCCTCACTGTTCATACAAGATGCCAGAGGCCAATTACTTGTTACTATCTATATAGTGTGTTGGTTTTGTACAGGTTTATTGAAAAAGTAACGGTGAAGAAAGACCCTTGAAATATAAATAAATATAAATAAATATAAAGCCATTTTGTTTCCTCTTCACATCTCGCCTGGAAATTTCTTCTGGGTGGAAGTTTTGCTAGACAAGGGCTTAACTGCTGGAACATGGTGCCTGTCCTAAGAACTGAAGCACACCATGAGAAGGAGAGCTGGGAACTGTTCCATGCTTTTTCATTTTCTTTGTGTCATATGTTCTTTCATTTTCTTTTTCATATACACTAATATACTTTTATGTGATCTGTGAGAATTATTCTTAATATATGGATCTACTCTGCAAAAATTGTATTACCTGGTCCATTTTTTATAAGCTTCAGTGACCTCATATTAAATATGGTCCCTCCTAACTGCCAGTCAAACACATACTTAGATTAAGAGTTAATATTTTGAAAGGGAAGAAAGGACTTTCTTTTAGTTGGATCAGCAGCAACAAAAGCTCCCAAACTCCAAAATATACCTGAGTCCTTGACACATCTACACTAAACCAGTAGAGCAATTTTTTCCCTCATAGCAACATACATTTCAAGGATAACTTCCTCATCAGTGAAACTCTACCCACTGTAAAATTACCATTTACAGAAGTAATCTGCTCCATAATTTGATACAGTTCTCCTTTGACATGGAGGCAGTCCCCTGCCTCAGGGCACTTTGCTGCAGACCCTAGGCCGCAGATAAGGGTAGGACCATGCCTGAAGAGACCCTGCAAGAAGATGTGTACTTCAGCTCAGTCTCATGTGCCATGTCTCACAGAAAAGCAGGA
>NW_010191027.1:5214-23268 GCF_000695765.1 Mesitornis unicolor
TTTGTGCAAAAATTCCTGGCTATGACTCTGAGCAGACAGAGGCAGGTCAACAGAAAAAAATAAGCCTTCTTAGGACTCAAACTTTAGAATTTTCCACAGCACTTCAAATATTTTCTGACATTGGATGCTTGCCCATCTTTTCTGTAACACTAATTTGCAGAGCTCTAACAGTTTTATTCAGGGGTTTTGAGGCTTTTTCATAATGATGAAAATGTAAGTATGAAACTACTCACTATGCTGTGATCAGGAAAAAATGTCTTGTGTATCATCAGACATAAAACAGTTCCAGCAGAGATAGTCATTGCTGGATATAGCCCCCATTATTCATATGAAACATACTGCTGTCACTGATCATTATTCCTAATAACAGTAATCCTCCCTGAATGGGTTTATTAAAGAGCCCTCAGCATCACTGCTGGCTGTTAATGATCTGCTGGTAACAGCTCAATTTGCTGTGTCTACTTCTTCATCCACGTATATTTCTGCTGGGTTTTTTTTTTCTTCCCTCATTAATCAGCCACTGAACATATTTTCAATATTCTCTCTTGCAGTGCAGCTACAGAAAACCTTCTAATAGTCATTCTAAGCCTGCTTATTCCAGATCTTCTGCATATACTTGTAAAATCAGCAGATTCATGTACCCCTGCCGTCCCAGTCCTTCTCCAGAAACAACTGCAGTGGTGGCCTCTCTCAGTTTTCTTAAGAGGGGACCACATTTTGCCTTCCATCTCAGAGGCTCAGCCTGCACCTACACTCCCTGTCTAGATAGACTATAGGACATTATAGCACCTTGCTTCCTTAGTTGTCCTGAGAGGGTCCCCTTTTGGAGCATACCAGGCTCCAGCCTGAGGCACCTCCATATACTCCTATAGAAACGACACTGCTGTAGGAGAAGGATGAGGATGCATACTGATGTGTGCTGGGTTTGCTGTATGCACCCTGATGCATGCTGATGCATGCTGGGTCTCACTCTGATACAGTGTTGGGAAAAACAAACAGCATAAAAATGGGTCCAGGCACCTGGTAATAATCTTATCTGCTCAAGTCTACATAAAACATCAGAATCCCACCCATACTGTGTAACACAGCACAGTATTTTTTTCACCATTTCAGCTTTACGTGACTTTTCTATTTTTCAGAAAGTATCAATGACCCCAGTCAGTCAGCTTGGAACTATTTTGATGGAAAAATGTTTAAAACTCTTCAATTTTGTAATCCTTAGCTTTCAGTTTGCTTCCCTTTCACAGCAACACAAATAACTCTATTTAATAGAGGATCAAATTATGAAAATTTCAATTAGTAATTCAGTTAATGCTGCTGTTGGATTCCTGCCATCTTATCTTAGGTGATGTTTTGCAGATATACAGCAGGAAAATCCTAGCACCGATTTTCTTAATAACTTTGCTGCTGTTTGGTGTTGAATACTGTTAATATCTGGGCACAAAAATGTGATTCAATTGTGCAAAGTAAATGCACATGTTATTCCATAGAATTGTTTTGCTCAGTTATATTTTGGACTTTTGTAGATGAAACAGACTGATTGAAAACAAAATTTAGAGTATTATTCTAAAAGGCAATAGGATTAAGGATATTCAAAGACAATAGGATTAAGGATATTCTTCATAAAGAGCAGTGTTGTTTGACACTTCATAGGAAAAGCTAACTTTCTTTTTTGAAAAAAAAACCAACCAAACCAACCAACCTGTTGAATTACCTCAAGACAGTACAAGAAGTGTTCTTTGCGTTGCTTGCTTATTACAAACAGTTTCAGACTTCTACAGGGTTGCTATTGTTAAACCTTTAGACATTTCTTTGCAACTTGCCACTTTACCTTACTTCTAGGCCACAAGAAAAGCAAATGCATCTTTCTCAATCACCTACATCCATCACACAATATTCAAAAAAAAAACCAAAACCAAAAACAAACAAAAAAGAAGCAGAGGCTTGGTAGCTACATCATCTACATTAACCAGTAACAAGAAAATTTCACCTAAATCCAACTCAGAATCGATCGTCTCTTCAGCATTCCAGCAGAGTTAGCCTTTAGATAATTGACACTGAAAAGAAATATCAGTTAATTTAACCTGTGTGTCAATCTGACAGCCAGCTTCAATTTACTACTCTGCAACTGTTCACTATAAAACCCAGAGTACCGCCATTTCTTCTGCAGTCACCGGGGTGAAGGGCTCCAGAGCGGAGGATCACGCCGGGGGACCTTGCTGAAGTGACAAAAGCAGTTAAACCGCAGGAAATTTCAAAACAAAACAACAACAACAAAAAACAAACCACAAAGAAACACACAACACAAAAATAAAACAAGCGCAAAGGCAAAAACCAAGGGAGAGAGAGAGTGCCCCAGCTCCCACCAGACAGGGAAACATGAGCTCCTGACAGCGGTCAGCGCTGACTCACCGTGGGCAGGGACAAGAGTGAGGGTTAATCCCCTCAGGTAGAAAAGCAGCCCCCAGGGAGCAGCGAACAGGACAGGCAAACAGGACATGGCGCAGCAGTTTGCGTAGGCAGGGCGAGCAGGAAGGGCGCTGATGCCCAGCCAGATCAGCCAGTCAACAATGGTTTACACCAGGCAGAGAGCCATGGCCTCCCTCAGCCATGCACCCACCAAGGCAGACACAGCTTGCCAGACGGAGCAACGGTGGGAGCACGCTGCCACTCAGGTGTCGAGCTGCAGGGTGTGCCCTGCTCTAATACCGATGTCTGATGGCAGCAGTGAGCATGCCTGTGGGAGGTGGGCCCAAGTAGAGGAGCTCCTCTGCATAGTGGTGGAGCTCAGGGAGGAGGTAAGTAGGCTGAGAACGATCAGGGAGTGTGAGGAGGAGATAGATCATTGGAGCTGTATCCTCCCTTCCCTGAGGCAAGCCCAACAGGTAGATGATGCTCATGAGAGGGAGGCAAAGGGCTCCCTAGCCTCTCTACGCCAGGCTGACCATAGCAAACGGGAGGACTTAGAGGATAGGGACCAACAAGAATGGAAACGGGAAACATGCCCAGAAGACATTAAATTCTCTCGTCATCAACGAAATCACAGTATACTAAGATACACTATTTTCCCCAGGTAAGCGGCTGTCTCTAAATGTAGGTTTTCTTCCAATGACAAAAGATACAAAAAATTGATTGGAAAGCCAAAAAGTTCTATAAGAGACTCTAAAAAATTAAATGTTATGTATTTCTATTTTATGCGTACAAAACCCATAGCTATGACCTAAGCCTCTGAACATCCCCCTACAATCAGGAGTTGAATCTAAATCCAAATATCTCAGTGTTCATGTTCTATTAAATCATCCAGCTGTGACTGACTCTGTATTCTAAGGCATTTTAGAGTTTAGCTGTTTTTGTTAAACTAACAATGTAAGAATACACTGAAACTTCAGTTGTCTCTCTCTTCCCTATAGTTTTCATTTAAGCTGGAATCTGTAAATTGAAAGCACAGTTTTAAAGTTTTCAATAAAATAAAAACACAGAGACAGTATGGAATTAAAGACAAAAAGCCAACAAACCTCATCACCATACACATAATATCTTCGACCCTTTAGAGAAGGTTTTGTTGTACTCAGCTTTCGCCTTTCACAACTGCAATGATTTTAGTCATGAGTAAGGTTAGATGCCTTTTATGCTTATGTTAAACAAAGCAGTAATTTGAAACACAGGTAAGAATCATTGAGCTCCACCTTAAGAAGTCAGGTTCCTGTAAGTAGGGATATTCAGACTTTTATTTGGAGCTATTGTAAGAAAGAGCAAATGAGGCTTTAGGTGTCCACACACCACTTCACAGTCATTACAGAGCAAGAGAAGTGGAATGTCATAAAAGAAAGCAATGGTTTCATTTACAAGCTTCTCATTTAATACCCACAACTTGCTTCATCACTACCAGATCTTGAGGCCACAAAGAAAGCCACTTACCCAACAAAGTTTGAGACAGTATTCAGAACGATGAATAAATACTTTTGTCAAATTATGGTAAATCTCCAATTTGCATGGAGTTTTGGCAGGCATTTTATCAAAAGGTCTTAATGTGTTAGGAGTGCCAGGTTTTGTTTTTTCTGAAGGGAGTAAAGGGTACTAGAGGAGTGGCAAGGGTTTCCCAGGCTCTGTGATGGCTTAGAAAGACTTGCTGTCTGTGGTTTCATGTGGTGTCTGAAAGGCCCACTGACATGCACTTTCAGAGCACAGTGACGTCAGTCTAGTTATTTGTCCTTTTTATTGTTCTTTCCATAAGTGGTTTTGCGTTTATACCTCTCATTATGAAGGGAAGCCTGTTTTTGACTAGGAACTCTCAGTTATGCTGGTGATAGGTCACTGAAGCATGGAAGGAAAGTTAGGCATTGGTGGTCTCTCCAGACCACCCTCAGGATTTCAAAACCACTCTGTGCTGCACACACCCGATTTTCAGTACTATTTTCCATAACCACACAGCCCCCTGGTCTCTTTTAAGAGCAAAAGGCTGGGCATTTCTCTTTAACACTCTACTCCTCTTTAGGATCTTAAGCAAGTAAAAAACTTAAGTCCAAGAAAAACCTCTGTCCTCATTATGACTTTTAAGAACCAAGGATGCTGTTTTAAAATGATAGCCGTGTGTGCAATAGTAACTAACTTCATATACTGAGAAAGACCTGGGAAGCAACAGACGAGCTGGTACCTCTGCATTTTGGACAGTGTTATTTAGCTCATTACACAGGTTATTCCTTGCCTGAATGGAGCGTACACCGTTCTCAGCACTAACATGCTAACAATGAATAAACCAAGGCATGTATATGAAATAATAGTTGAAATAGCTGGGTGGTATTTCTTGTAGAAGATACAGCGGTTACAATCCGTGTTCTGAATATTTGCTTTATAATAAGTAAATAATAATAATTTTTGCTTTATTTTGGTACTGAGGCCAGTACCAGAGCTAGACCAAAGTTATGTCTTAAAAAAATTTATTTCAGCTACACCTGAATGAAGCTGATACAGCTGTTTACTGCAACAGCTTGGGTTTGATTTATTTACTAGATGGGACGGTTTGTATTTCACTTCCAACTGAAATGTGTTGGAAATTATGCCCACATGGCATTGTTCTATAGCAGGGAATTAACTCAAATGAAGCCAATGAAATCTTCACCAAATTGAACTATAGAAACTTTTACAAGACACTCAGACAGTCCTTGTATGGCCTCAGGTTGCTCTTCACTAGTGTCCAGCTCCCTTGTAACTTGGGAGTGGCTGGAGCCCCTTGTCTCTGTGTCTAAAGAAAAACACTGTGAGACACATGGGTATTTTGAAAACATCTGAGATAGGTACAGATAGAAAGAAGTAGATCTGATGTGCCACTGCAACATAATCTAGCACTCCAGTGTGCTTATGCAGATTTATTGTGTTTAACCACACGCTTTAAATCTGCACAGATGACATGAAGTATATCCACCAGTACAGCCTAGGGCTGACAATACTTTCAGTGAGACTGCTACATAGTTTTTTTGTCCCTTAGAGTCTTTTTAGCCTGTGGAGTTCAGCAAAATGAAAGTTTTAAAATAGAAAAAGTAAGTGACTAAAACTGCTTTAGACAGCTGCTATATGAGAAAGCAGGTGGTGAACCTACCCAGAGGCCCCAAGAAATATTAATATTTAAAAGGTCTTATGTTTCACTAACTTCAGATAACTGTGTGGCACTGTCTGTTGCCTTAAGGGAGTGGGAGCCATAGAAATTAGAATAAATTAATTAGAGAAGGACTTTCAGCTTTTCTGAAATGGTTCTCTCACGGCACTTCCCCAAACCTGTTCTCCATCCTCACCATCTCATCAGCACAACCTTCTGACATCACACTGGGCTCCTGGTAGCCTCCCACACCACCAGCCTCTGTCCAGGTCACAGCAAGACAGGCACATTTAGGTAAGTACTATGCAATATAAAAAGTAGAGAAAAGCCCAACTCCATCGTGCTGGTGCACGAGACTAGCATGGCAATTTTGAGAGTTGATTGTCACCTGTCACATCAGTTTCACCAGTAACAGCCTGTGGCTCTCAGAGAGCTACCTATCTATAGCTAAAACAATTTTTTTTTAATGTGTGATGTAATTCTTTGTTGTTCTGGACATTGCTTATAGCCAGAGGGAACTATGCTATTCTCTGAAATCCGTATAAATGCTACTGTTGAGATAAAATTTGGCAATTAAAAATCACATTTGCTTTTTACCACCTAGTGTTACATTGCTATCTTTAGAATTAAATACACTTCCCCACCCAATTCAGGTAAAAACACATACAATGGTATCTTAACATCAAATCTCCCAGCCTTCTAAATTCACAAGATGGTCCTTTTGGCAGGAAATGAACAGTTATATTGTGGTTGGCTTTTTACTGTTGGAGCTAGTCACATGCTGCGTTGATGGGAATAATGCTTATTAACCTGCCACTCAAAATGTTGTTGAAAGAGTAATTATAAAGTTTTGTTCACTGTGCTGTAAATCACCATGTTTTAAAAATCCAACTGGCTACAAGAGTTATGTTATTCCAGGGAGACATTCAACATTTTAGATGAAACAAATTTTTAGAGGAAAAAATCCTTCCTTAGAGAAAACATCAGTAAGTTTCAGTGTTTCCTAACTGAAAGACTTTAAATCTTGCAGATTACAAAAACAAACAAAAAATCCAGATTTTATTTTTATCCAGAAGTATAAAATGGCATTTTCATTCATCTGGGAAATTACAAGCAGTTCTATTTATACTTGCACTAGTATCTTAAACACACAAGTTGTAATATAAATTTTACACTATATAATGTGATATAAAACCCACTGTAAAATAAAAATTTTATGCCATGGATCTGGAATTACATTAGCAATGATAGGGAAGCTACTGATGAGCTAAGCAGTGTTGAGACCTGTATTGGTACCAGGCTATATGTTCTTTTACCTGCTAAGTCACTGTCTTAAATAATACAAGAAAGTGCTCTTTGCAACAGTATCTGACATCTTTCTTGAAAGCTAATTTCCAGAGACTTGCAGTTACATAGGTTTAATTTCTGACTGGCCACCAGCACTTGGGGGCAGGAGAAGGAGGGTGTTTGGTTTGTTTGGGGTTTTTGTTTGTTTGTTTGTTTTTAATAACAGATCCAACAGGATCAGTTCTGGTGCATTTAAAACCAAAACATGGCAACACTAACGCATTTCCCATGAGGCATTTCAAAGTTATTCCAAAACCAGCCTGACATATGGTTTGTGCAGAACAATGTTTTGTCACAAAATTAGTCTAGCATCTTAATGCAATTTAAAGGTAGAGGATATGCTTCTGTCTCCATGAAGATCATATTCCTCCAAGTGTGCAGGCATTTAGTTTTTGTTGTTGCAGATAACTAAATGAGCAGACAAAGCTATTACTTATCCTGACAGTGCAATTTAGTAGGTGGTAAAAAAAAAAGAAAAATAAGATCTTGAGAGTAGATGCAAGTGTGCATTCTCTGTTAGAGGTCTGGAAGGCTAACTGAAGTAATCAGGAACCTCTCTAGCATGGACATAGGTGGTCTATTGTGACTGAAAATTTTATTATCCATCAACAGCTGCATATTGCATATACAGGTGGGACTAGGTTGTCCAAGTTAAGTGTGAAAGCATATCTTCAGCTGATATTTACCCTGATTTCAAGTTTTACTTGCTACAGTTCAGCCCAATAGACATAGACAGATGCAAATCAGGGCAAAGATTAAATCTGCTGCACAAAATTATCATCTTGGGGAAAAAGCTGAAAAGAGAGGAATGAGCCAGAAACTCCAGAGAAAAGGAGCAGCTGCAGAAGCCACAGGCCTTTCTCCTTCAGGTCTCTTCTTGTCAAATTTTGGTTTCTCAGTCAAGGTTGATGTTCAAGCACCTTCGGGGTTAGGCAGCGTCTTTTGCTGAGGCAAATGCCAGTTGCTTTAACAGGAGTAATTCTGAGTCTCCAGGATCAAGTAGAGCTCCCCTGGTCTGCAGCGTGCCGTAGAGGATGCCACCCAAACACTCAAACCAGCTGCAATAGCCTGGGAGGCTACAGTAATTAACTAGTGTTGTGATGACACACTAGCTGAGCTTTTGGGATCAGAATTAACATGACCTGTATGTGCTGCACAATAACTAGCAGCTCTACCACGCACCTCACTGTAAAGCTATGCCCTATGCTTTTGTTATCTTTTCTGCAGTCTAAATTCATACTTCTTAAATTTCACTTAGGAGAAAACACAGTTCTCAAGTTCTCAATTCTCCAATAATGGAAATTAGAGAAAGTAACCAAGAATTATCTAAAACATCCAACCACTTCTTTTTCTGCCACCATCTACTACTTGCTTGCTCAGAGAGGAGCACTCTTTGATTTCCAAATTCTCTGGCATGACCACTTAGCACTCCTTGGTGTTTGAACAGTGTTTAAGAGTCCACTCTTCACTCCCATCCACTCCCATCATATGATTTTAACGGTCTTCAGTAACAAGTAATTCAAGTAACAAACACAGGTATGTTTCAGCTCCTTCATTCCACTGTTTCCTGGGGATGTGAGACTTACTCATTCTCTCTAATTGACCATTGGTCTATCTCCTTCACTTACAACATCTTCTTCAATTTTGTCCATCTTTTATCTGTCTGTCAGATGTGGTTGAACGTTCAGAAATAAGTATCTCCAAGAAGTGTGAGAATTCTTCTTTGGACAGAAGACTAATAAAATCACATTTTGAGGAATGAATTAAAACTACCTTACAAACCATAGAAGCTTCATCCAGCTGGCCCATAAGCACACGAGTTCTTACCAGCTGATCTGCACATGCCCAGCTTCCAGTCATCAGTAGTGTACACCGATACTCATCTGGACCAGTATGAGGGAAACTGGAAAGGCACAAGAGTGGGGGAATGGCACTGCAGAAAGCAACGTCAAGGCCATGGGAAGAAGATGAGAGGCTGCAAAGAGAAGGCTAGTAGTGTTTAGGGCACACACAACACAAATCCTCTGGGAAATCAGGTTTCATTAGTTTTAAGGATTATGGTATGACACATATAAACATAGAGAGTGGGGAGGCACTCAAAGCGCACACTTTGTGGTATGCTGATGCAATAGAAATACATTTTAACTCTGTCATATTCAAAAGAAGTGATTAATACTGATCAAAGCACAAAGCCATGTCATTCTATGGAAATAGTCTTGGTCTAGACAGTCTGAACAGACTCAGCTCATTAAAGAAGGCACCACCCTTAGCCAAGAATGTAATGAGGACTTTCACAACACCTGGGCAGACTTTGTAACTGGAACATGCAAATACCTGAGTTGATAGTGAACAGCACTCCATTCTCTGCAACTGGAAGTCAATATTATCTTCAAAATTAGCAAACACTCCGAATTTCTGGAGCATGAATTCTTAACAAATCCATCTCCCACATTGTGATCTCTCAGTCACTGCAGTTTTGTTGACTAGAGAAGATTCACATTGAATGCCAGATGAGCAGCACCACTGATCCAAATCTAAGTAGAGGCCAAACAGTAATCTAGAGCAGTTATTTTTTTAAAGCAAAATTTTCTCATCTAAAAGACAACCATTAAAGCAGCCAAGCTTGTATGTCATCAGCAGCTACTGCCCATCCCCTACAGACTGCTAAGAGATGGAAAATCTCCTCTAGGGACACAGTAGACAATGTCATGGCAATGTCCAAACAAAGTTTATGCCTGGTCTGAATTTAGGTTAGAGTTCATAATTCCAGATAGGAATCATTCCATTATTCTAGATAGTTTTGCAAAGGAGAGCCTTTGTCTATATAGAAGACCTAAAAGTTCAGTACCTCAATCACACCACCAGACTCTCAGACATTCCCTAAGCTTCAAAATAATGTTTCCCTCCATCCTGCTTTAAGTACACCATCCAAGAGAATTTTCTTTTTCTCTTTCAAGATATTTAGTTTGGGCAGTATGTAACCACTGTCAAAAAATGTCCTGCAAACCATGAATAATAACCTAAAATTTTATGAAATGCCAAATAATAGCATAGATCTGTTAAAACTAACTTCTCTGAAGCTTGCTGCTTCTACTTGGCATAACTGGCATAATTCAAAATACTATTGTCTCCTGAAATCTGGACAAAATCCTATCTGGATCATTTCTGCATTTTCTGCAGTAAGACAACACCTGTCAATCTTGGAAAAGCTCTTTCTGAATCCAAACTTTGCATTCAACTTCAGTTTTTAGAGGAAAGCCATCATTCTGACCAGGTTTTACTGAGAATGGTTTGACCTGATAGTTCAATGTTTCAAACAAAGCAGCTGCATTTATTTGCTGTTAGGGAATACCTATGTCTGCCAGCATTTAGTGAAAGCCTAAATTAATTTAGCAATACTGTAGAACTATACTACAATGTTCTGGAAACGTACTGCTGAAAATCCAAATGGTGTCTTATTAAAGACTATCTTCTTTATGCTTCTGCATTCTGAACTAGCTCTTCCTTTGCCAGTGGGGGCAAGGACTTTCCAGAATAGTCTTGGCTCGGGTAATGAGATGTTTGAAAAGACCAAGCAATATCTTGCTTACTCACTACAAATGGCAACGTGTAATAACACAAATAATAGAATGAAGTCATAGTACAGTCAACCTAGAGTCTATAGAGTAAGACACACAGGCAGGCCAAATGACAGTACTGAGTACCAACCTTCTACCCTGAGCAATGTAATTACAAGCATCATCGAAGTGATAAGAGAGGGAACATCTTATTCCAAGGTTCACAGTGACTGTTTCAAATTTCACTGTTGAACACGGAGACCTCACTTCTTCCCATAGGCAAATTTCTGACTGCTAGAGCTGTTTCTAGCACCTTGTCAATTAAACCTAACTTGAATGGTTTTAAAGGATTAAAGGGACTGGTTTGAAGGATTAAAAGAAGTAGTTATGCTCTAGTTTATAATCCAACTCCAACATGGCCAATTCTAGCAGAGCTGGGTTACTGTTAACAGTAAAAAACAATAGTAAAGGCAAAAGCTGTCCAGTGTCTAGGAGACCTGCCCAGGACTTGGAAGATGGAGGTTCACCACCTAAAACCACTATAGAAGCTGTTGGGCAAGTAATTTACTCCTTGCCACTTGTCTACATGGGGAAAAAAACCATCATGCTACCCCACAGAAATATACGGATAAATTTAGAAAGACAATGGGAATTGTATGTATACTTAAGACATTTTTTCTGATTAAATCTTTGCTAGTTAAGGACCTAATAAATTATTTTTTTAAAAGCAAGATAATATGTACACTTTTATAGTACAAAAGTATATGTTAAAATTACAAGCTATGTAAGACAAAGACAAGTCAGCCTGAGCCATGTATGGAGGCCATTCAGGCTCCAATAAGTTGTTCTGGTTGCTTTTTTGTCTCAGTGAGAAATAGCTATATTGATAAACTACAGATTTTAAATTTAGAAATATATACTTACAGGAACTAATAGTATTCAGAATTTATTCCTCATATTCATTGAGTTGCAAGCTGAGAATATTCATAATGGTTCAAAATATACACAAATGCATCTGGACTGCAGTTCAACTAAGGCCCTGAATTAGGAAGTAGTCCAATCCATCTGTTCATGCCTTTTTCACACAAAATAAAGCGTTACACAGCAATTCTGAGAAGAGCGCCTTTCCTCAGGGCAATTAAATGGATCTTAATGTTCAAAGTTTTGGGATGGTACTCTGTTCTGTACACTGAAAACTAACAGCTTTTTTGACAGGCAAGATTTGCTTTGTGGCAAATCCATTTCCTCTAGTTCAAATCAAATAATGAAAACACTGAACCTAAACATATTGCTTCAAAACATTACTTCAATTTTTTTATATATTTAATTTTGTAATACTCTTATATTCCTAAAGCAAATACTTTAGAAAAGCTCAGTATGATTTATGAGAAGCAGCAGTAAAGTAATAATCTAACTTCTACTGCTGAGGAAAGAATGTGCAAATGTTAAACTAAAATAATTTTACAGGTCTGAAACAGAAGTAGTAAAACATCAAGATAAATACAGGTAAAGAATCATCACCCAGTTTCAACTTAATACTAATCAAATAAAGACTGCTCAGGTTTTATTAATTCAAAAGAAAAGCATAAGGCCCAGAGCAAGTCTGGTCTCTAAATGATGTAGCACTAAGTGACTACAAAGGCAGCAGGCTTGTGAAAGACTGATAGATTGTTTTCATTAGGGGAATATGTATTTTTATTTCCTTAAATAAATAAATTTAAAAGACTAGCACTAGTTGCATATTCCATGTTCTTTAGCTTTTTGGCTACTTGGGCTCAGTAAATAATTTCTTAAACTATGTCATATTTGAGTTTAGACTAAAACAAGATTATAGTCTGCTTCACTCTAGAGTTTTTTCCTAGACTATTGAGTGTTTCCTTTGACATTTCTTTTTAGAAACAAGTTTTAAACCAAATAATAAGACTGAGCTCATAGAAAATCTACATCTTATTAAAACTTTTGAGACTATTACACTAATTTTCTTCAGACCTGGCTTTTCTCCGTTAAAGCTCAATGAAATACTGTCAGCCAGCTGCCTGCTTTGCAAGATCATGAACCAATTGCATGGAGATTTCTTTACAAAGTGAAGAAAGCTTTTATTAAAACTCTGCAATACACAGCTCTTTCAGCATCAGTAGGAGAGTAATCCTTCAACTAGCCCAGCTGAGAGCAAGACTTGTAAATTGTACGCCCAGTGGTACTGTTTGTTTGCACTGCAATAACACCTAAAGGTACCATCTAGGAAATAGGACCTGTTTGTCTAAATACTACATTCCTTCATGGCTGAGAAAGACCTTTCAAGAACAAACTGGAATCTACAACCACACATCTTATTGTAGAAGAAACTAGAAACAGAGGTCAATCAATATTAAGTCTCACACATTTTCTACACTGTCTATGTAGTTCCCAATATCAATTACAATTGTAGAACTGAAATTGATGAATTACAATACTGCTTATTACAAAATTCCTTTTCCCAAGCAACGTATTTTGCTTGGAAAATCCTAACAGACTGTATCAGTTTTCTCCTCATCCCACTAACTTAATGTATTACCAGCAGGACACATTTTATAGGTCCCACTTTTCTTTACTCATTGTCATCAGAGGACTGAACTGTAACTTGCAAACATCTGTTGCAACCAGCACTGAGGTCTACAACAGAAAGGCTAAGTAAAAATATGATGGTCAGATTTATTAAGCTGTTTGGTTAATATTCCTCTTGATTCACAATTTATACATTAGTACAGTTTAAACAGGAAATTAATACTAATTGAACAAGAACCAGTGAGTTACTATACTCCAAGTCAAGGATAAGTTAAATCTGATAACGTGGTACAAGAGGTGTTAAACACCCTAAAGACACTTATTAACACACTGTGATTTATGCTTGCCTTAATGAGATGGCCTGGTTATCTAAATGCCTTTCAGAACAGATTTCCAGTAAATAAATTCAGAATAATGTAGAAGTTATTTGTAGAATAACTTCTGTTAATGAAGAAGAACAAAGTCCACTAAATTCATCCCTTCCACAGGCCTCAAACTGAGGTTTTCTTTCAAAAATACACCATATAGATATAGATATAATTTTCATTACTTCCACCTATATGGCTGCCAATCTCACAATGAATATGATTCCTATTATTCCTACTGATACACAAATATGATGCTTCAGACAGAAAATAAAGGCCAGAACAAGCCAGCCTATTTATTGATAAACTAAGACGTAAAAGGAGATGCGTAGTGCTGTATTAACATTTCTCAGATGCAAGCTGCTTTCTAGCCCACAGAAAGGTTCATGAACATCCCAAACTACTGCCCACTGATGCACTCACATAACCCACCACGTTATTTCTCACATTCAGCAGGCTTTAGAAGTTAGACCCATGTTATTAATCCCATTTAAAGACCAGTCTAGTTAATTAATGAAACTAGGCTCCATGGAAACACCTCTGACTAAGGCAGGATTATAGCTGTGAGCTCCCCACTCCTCTAGGTTGGGTCACACAACAGCCCTTCCACTCATACCCAATACGGGTTCTGTTCGGTAAGGACAGGGAGCCAGAAATGAGTCAAGTATCTGCCAATGAGTACACATAATGTAAAAGTGAATTAAAAACAAAACGAGGGTTGGTTATTTAAATGAAAAGAACCAGAGCTTTAGGTGCTTGATTTGGAACTCCTCAAACAAGTAACCAGTACCTCAAAGTCTGGGCCTTTTAAATAGCTTCAAGGTTTGGGAACACTAATCATCAAATTTCATGGATTGTCATATGGCTGGTTGGCAAAGGCTACTTGTGCTTTTCAATTATTTTGTAATCTGTTGTCCATTTCTCTTGTCCTTGGACCTTGCTAGTTTTGTCTGAATTGCAGCCATGCTTGAATTCAAGCCCTGCTGCTTAAAAACAAAATGAAACAAAACAAAAAACCAAACAAAGGAAAACAACAAAAAAAAACCAAAGCAAACCCCCCCCAAAAAAACAAAAAAACAAATTACCTTTACCTCTGCTTTGATATCATAACTAAAACCCAAGTTTTGTTCTAATATTATGTTCATACAGAGAACTTCAAACTAAAGAAGTCATACATTAATTCACTGTTTGGATTATTTGATGTACAAACTGGATAGTGTGAGTCAAACGTGATAACCTAATTATATAGGATTTCTTTTGCATTTCCCAGCTGGAAAAAAAAAAAAATTAAGAGTTCATTCAACTGCACCTTTTCACTTTCCTGGTCTGGATATTTGTTCTATCTGATGTCTAAGTTGTATGGAAATTATGTATTAAAACGGAAAATAAATTCTGACAGTTTTTTACCCAATATCCAAGATAAATGAAATCTCTTTTCACAAAGTACTTTCAGCATTGTGCTTATCAGATCACTACTGTTTGAACACATGCAAGACTGAGGGCCTCCGGCTACAAAGCAAAGTATTTCCTGAAGTGATTAATGTCAGCCTGAGAGGAGAGAAAACAGTGTAGCACTTAAAATTACAACAGAAAATAACAAAATTAAGCTCAGTTAGTTGCACTAATGCCAGTGATGGTAAATATATGAAATACCCTGAAGACAACAACAGTATGTCATACTGTAGAAAAACTAGACCTTGGAAAGCTAACCATTTGTGCCAAGATGGTAGGCAGATTATATCATTGTATTATTATGCTATTGTTCTAGACAAAAAAAAATACATTGAGACATATTGTAATCGCAGATCCAAACACAGAGACATATAACCAAGAATGAGCAGCCTACACTCTGATGGTAGTAGCCTCAAATTCTTATGCGATGCCTTCATTTTCTTTTTTGAGAACTTAAGAAGAAAAGGAGGATTTGCTTGTAACGACTATAAATAGTGTTTATCTACTGAAACTTCTTTAACAGGCGGTCCCTTTTCACTCCTGGCTCACCAGCCAGCCTATATTGTGATTTAAGTCATGGCAAAGCATGCTACTGAGTTCTGACAGGGATTGTATAGTTATGTCAATGTACAGTATTGCCCAGTAACAGGACAGTTGATCTAGATTCTTAAGAGAATTCTCCAGCTTTGCTGCAGGTTTCCCAGGTGACTTTAGAGAAGCTCTTTCAAAGTTGTATTTCAGTTCCTTGTATTTAAAGTGATGATTAAACTCAATTTCGTCTCTACTCAGTCTAGTTTATCTGCTGGGAGACAATCCTGGAGGCCTTCTTACATGTGGTTAGTTACCATGTACTACAACAAATCCTAATTTTTGCCTGAAGTTTGTAGGAGCAAATATTAATCTTCCACTCCCATGATCTACATACTTTGCAAAATAGACCCAGGGCTCCTGGCAGTCTCAAAAACAAGGCGTTGTAATTCATCAGGAAAAGAAAGCAGTTTTATTGTAAACATTTATTCTGATGCTCATTTTCAAATTTACATCATCATCAAGAAAAGAGAATGTCTACATTAGCATTTTACTTAGGATAAGAGAGACATTTCTGAAACCAATCTCATGATACTTTGTACTACCAATATTTTGATTTGCACTGCAGGTGGTCTCAGAGCATAAAACCAGATTGCTTTTTGATGAAACTAAACCAGAGGATACCTTCTGAGAGCATACCTAGTACTCTTTAAGCACCAATGGCCTTTCAACACATGACCAAACTGGAGCCTCTCAAAAGTGTAACATGTACTGTAATAGATATATACAAAATGCACATGGTGTGGATGCTGGGTCTTCAACACTAAGTATTTCAGTACCTTTAGACATTAAGAGTGATCCTATAATTATATTTTAAGATCTTTAAAAGTTGCACAGCCATACTCATTATTTAAATAAGAGGAGCAGTACTTTTTTTAGCAAAGTTAAAACTCCATGGAGAAGAAAGTGTTAGCCACATGAAAGAGCCTCAGCAGAACCTCTCAGGTTCTTAGGTACCTATATAAAACAAGTTCAGGCTTTGCAAGCTCCCATAGTGTTTCTATGCCTTTAGTCACCTTACCTCAGTTTTCATCCTACACAGCCACCAGCAACCATGTCTGCAGATGCAGGTCTCTGGCTGAGACCTTTCAGGTGGCAGCTTCTGAAATAAAACATAAATGAAATCAGAGTTGGACGCTCTCCTTTTGCTCGGCATGCACACTTCTTAGAAGCACTCATCAGAACTCTCAAGCCACTGTTGCAGCTGAATGAATCTCAGCACCCTTTGTCACCCCACTTACTTTCTCCTCCCTAATTCTTTCATGCCTGCTTTTGTCCACCTGTTCCAACTCCTTCAGCACATGTTAGAGTCCTTCCTGAGCTGATTCACATTGCTAACCCAGTGGAAAACTGTTTTGTTTTTTCTTTCTGGGGTAGATAAGGGATGACTAAGCTAATGTTCTACAGGATGAGTGAATTAAACCAATTCACGAGGAATGCGAGGGACAACAACAAAGTGAGGACAGAAAGTATATAGCCATCATAGATATGAAGAGGAAGAAGTCCTTCTCCTTCAGTAGCTCTCACATTAGGTCAACACTCAGTTTCAGCCCAGTTATCCTCAACCTCCGTAACTTTCAAAGCGCAACTGGAAACTCTATCTCACAGTACGAACAAGCAGGGAATTACAAACAAGATTCCTGTGCCCCAGGACTATATTGCCATAGAGAGGTCCTGACAAAACACAGACCGCCTCAACTTCTCAATACCAGTTTCTCTCACCAGCAGCCAGAGGGGTTGATCTATCCCCTACCTCAATCTGCCCTCAGTTGAGCTGCCTTCACACCTCATTTACTGACTTTTGGTGACCCTTTTTTGGCCAGCAGCATTTTGTACACACCATACCTTTAGATGCTATAACCCCTCTATCATCTACAGTTCATAATCATTCCCCTTGGGACATCAAGTGTGCTGAGGCAAAACCAGATTGATAGTCTAACTGCTGTGTTATTTCAGGGACACTTTTGTGTTTCTTCTAATTACAAAATTAATATTTTGTTGTATTTCTCCATGCTTGAAATGTTAAGAAAATAGAATGAAGACTGATTTCTAGCAGCTTTTGTAAAATAACTCAATTGGCTTGTCTACACTGGAAATTTGTATCAATACAAGTTGAATTTTAGTATGGACTGATGCAGTCTCCTGCTGGACAGCCCTGTTCCTGTACAAACGTATTTTTCTTGTTTTAGTTTATATTATGTTAGAAATGTAATATTCCTCCAATAATATAAATAATTGTTGAGACAGAGGGAACTACTCCTTAAAGACATATAACTACAGAAATTTAACCATCACAGTGTGATCAGTAAGACTTCCCAGTGTGTATGATGCATAAGCTGCTGTAACGGCTCTCTTCTCATACAAAGTAGAAACCCCTAAGTCAATGTGCCTGAACCTGAAGGAAAATTAGACTAATAAAGGTGACACAATTTTTGCCTTCTTAAAACTAACAGTATTTTACCATCACACAAACCTTTCATGCCAAGGCATCTAAGTATCCAGGTTATTTCAATACTATGAAAACTTTTGAGTTTCTTTCTCTGTGAAACTGAAGAAAAGTCTTATTTTAATCTTCTTGCTTAACTCATCATCTTCTGACCTTTGACAT
>NW_010191027.1:23299-25852 GCF_000695765.1 Mesitornis unicolor
GCAGGCAGCTATTGAGATAGGAAAGAGAAGGGTGTTCAAACCTCCAGCTTTCAGCACTAGAGTAATCTTGAGTGCTAAATGTAAAAACTTTCAAAAATAAAGTTTTTCCTTACCTTTAGTGCCAACAGTTTCATTGCAATCCTAGAAGCAGGGGCTAATCAACAAATTTGTTTTTAAAAGATGCAATTTTTCTTGTGTATGAAGTGCTGCTGGGAGCAATATCCATGTTCTACTCTGCATTTTTAAGTGGTTTTTGGAAAACTGAAGGAGAAGCAGTAAAGAATCACAAAAGAAGAAAAATAAATGCAATTGTGAACTACTCTAATAGAGTGAGTAGTGTTGGACACTAAAACACTTTTTTATCTAGTTGAGAAAAAGACAGCAAGAAGCAATAGGTAAAAGGTAAAGCCAGATATACTCAAAATAGTCTAACATGGTTTGCTAACCTCTGGAACAAGCTACCAAATGAAGGGTAGATTCTCCTTTCCCTATGCTTTTAATCAAGCCTGAATGCCTTCCTGAAGGGAACTCTGAAAGATATTCACCCCAGACAAGCACCAGTATGCAAGTAAAATTCAGTGGCCTGAATGGGATTAGTTTAGAAATCTAGTGATCTGTCCCAAACTCCACAGAACTGTGACTGACACCAACTAAATTAGAAGCAGGATCGGACTGCATAAGTTCATTAACTTAGTGAAAAGAGATATAATGAATAAGTAACTCCACAAACACCCAGCACAATGTTTTCTATTTGCACCCTCAAAGGCTCCTCACTCCAGCTGTTCATCAGGCAGATGAAGCCTGTCATTCACTCCTTTGTAGCTACCCATTGTCCAAAACCCCTTTTTCTTCTATGGAGAAACCCTTTATTTTGTTCTTATGAAGAAACCTTTAAGAGCTGAGAGAGGGAAAAGGAGTCTTTAGCTCAAAACAAAGGTGAATAGAGCTTCTGCCACCAGGAGGCTTACAAGCAAATGACAATTTCTATCTCTAGGGTTTGAGCACAATCTCAAGCCCTGTGTCAGCTCACTGCCCTGCCAGCCTTCCACAATGGGTCAGGATGTCTGCTTTGGAGTACAAAACCTTCCTCCTCTGGGAAACCAGCTCGGCCAGCTCCCAGGCACAACGTTCTCTGGCAGGGACCGTTCAGCACGGTACTTCTCCGCACCCCTCAGGCTGGCTGATAGCCTAAATAGCAGCAAATTATAGCGGTGTCAAAACCATCAAGTACCAATAATGGCAGAAGCAGAGCATAAGGACATGCCCTGTGGACTATGTTTATCATCTAATGTTCCATGTTAATAGTCATTATACTGTAAAATAATGTAAAGTCTGTGCCAGATGAAAACATGACTTGAATTTGAGCAGCACATAACAACCCCAGAGAGGACTCAGGAGTTGGATGGCTGCACTAAGGCAAGTCAAGTTACTGAATATCTGAAATTAAGTCAGCTGCAGGAGTCTCTTTCTCTAATCTTTCTACACAAGTCCTCTTGATTGACTGCAGATAGAGGGGAGAAATCATTTCTCCACGGAGCAGCTCTATTAAGTCCATCTCAGCAAAAGCTAGAAGGAATAGTCTCCCATTGAAAATATAGGAAATGAAAGGGTGGGGAGGAAGAGGGAAAAAAAAGAAAATTCAATTACAAGATGGAAAAGTTGCACAGAAAACGACTCTAACACATGGACCCTCCTGTACCCTACCAATGCATCACATGAGAAGAAATACCATGAGGAACTGAATACACCACAGTTGATACAACATGGCAAAACCTGGTTCAGATGCACTGAGGAAGGTCTCAGCAGCTGTGGCATGCAGGACTTTTTCTGAGAAACCGTAATACAAGGTCATTCTGAGCAATTCTTTCAGTATTTTTCTAATGATTTTTTTTCCTGCCTACTCCCTTCAATTTTTTTAATTCCTGGACAACCACATTTGTAACAGAAGAAAATGGTTGCAGAATGAACAATGAGGTAAGTCTGTCTCATTTACTGCATATTAAATGTAGCTTGAGTTCTGTGATAATACATTGCTGGGAAGTCATCTCTAGTGATTAATGCAACTGGTTTCAAGGGAAGCATGAATTTTGCTTAAATCATGTAAGAAGGAACCTCCCATTAACTTTGCAAGGGGATTGCAACTTTTATACTCAGACCTCAGAGGGGAAAAAAAAAAAAGGAAATAAAGAAGGAAAAAAAGAACCATCAAGAGATGATACAGTCAAATTGATCAAAGTGAACCGAGCAGGAGTTCCTCCTTTACGTGTCCCAACAAATGTACTCTTTATTTTTAAATGGTCTTTTAAGACTTGCTTCATAATCATTCTTTGATAAAAATAACTCCCTTTCTGCCTCTGCAAGGCAGTAAATAAAAGAATAGCCCTCTTTATGATAAGAGCATCTAAAAGAGTAAGAAGTGTTCTTTTTTATGGAACTGACCTCTTAATGACTAAAAACAAAAAGACCATTTATTATAAGTGATCCTCTGCCAACAGCCCCCATGCCTGTTACCAATTTCAAATGCTTTGTGTTCCCCTTCCAGAAAGGCTTTGT
>NW_010191027.1:25864-37142 GCF_000695765.1 Mesitornis unicolor
GGCTATTGTAAATAGCTCTTCCAGCATTAATATTAAACATGGAAAGAAATATGTTCAAACCAGGTTATGGCTTTAAGGCAAACTGACAAAAGCCAGGAAATTCATAAGTCAAACCCAAATCCAGCCCTTAGCTCGTGCTGTTGTGAAAACAAACAAGCAGGAGTTAGCGAGGTGCCAAAGGTCAGCGCAAAGTGTGCATTTCCTGGATTTTGTCAAAAAGTGTCAAAACATCGACCTGACCTACACACCAGATTTGCTAGGTTTAAAAACAGCTTTGTGTGCATGGAAGAGGGAAAGGCACAGCCACCTTCCCATTATGGCTCCTGGGCTTCATGAAGGTATGATGCATGGCCACACTTCTGCCCTGTCCCCCAGGGATTGAAAGCATGTCCCACTGGTGACCCGCTGCCTCCCAGGGTTCACACCTTCCAGCAGATGCACTGAAGGATATCTCCTGGGTAGCAAATGCTCTCATTTTGTTGGCTTGTCTTTATGGGAAGAGAAATGAAGAGCTTTATTGCAAGCATGCTAGAATTCCCGTTGTCTTCACCTCATCAGCATCATGAAGGCAGGAAGTGAGTGTGCAGGCTGGGTTTAAAGGACTGTACTGTTACAGTGCCCAAGGAAAAAGAGGTTTGACAGGTTGGAGGGGCTGCCAGGGTCAGCCTGCAGCACTCGCACACCCCTTTAGACACCCCAGTGCTGGACAAGGGACAAAATCCCCTGTTCTTCCCTAGCAGGAGAGTCTTGGGCACACACCATCCCTCATGCTGGAGCACAACTCTTCTGCTCAGAAGCATCCCTGTGCACCTCCATGGGCCTGGGAAGCCTGTTCCCAGTGGGCTAGGGGCACACTCCTGGGCCCAAAACAGCCCCCGCGGTGTGTCAATAACTTAAGGGGGCAGACAAAGGGTCAACAGTCTGAAAAATGTTAATTTCATTCTAAAAGTTAGATTACACCAATGAACACTGAATTGACAGTCAATATTGTAGCAGATTTTCCCAGTAGACAAAAAGAAAAACTGGACAGAGATTGGGAGGGAGGGAGTGGAACCTGCCCTGAAATATTATTGCCTTTCTAGGAATAGTGCTTCTTGTTCCCATATAGATGTTATATGTGCAAAATCAGTGGGCTTTTGTACTTGCTTCCAGATCAAGAACGTGGCAGCTAACCCCTGCATTGCCCATGAAAGGGAAAGAAAAATATCTTGGCCTAAATACTTTCCTTTTAACATGGGGGGAAAAAAGTTGCAGTATTGTAACTAGCATCTTACATAAACTAGGTTAATTAAATGGCTTCAAACCTCTTAACATTGAAACCACACTGTACATGGTTGTATTTATACTAATTCCTGTCAGTTTAAGCTGAAAAGAGGCTAAATCAAGCTGTGCTTAGGCTGTTGGTGCAGCTTTTTGGACCAGTTCAGCTAACACACAACCTCTCCTAACCCAGTGCAGATTTCACCCAGAATACCCTCAAGGCACAATAAATATTTAATTGTATGACAAATATTTTATCTGCCTCAGGAGGCTGACAGGAATGCAGGTGGTCAGCTGAGTGCAAGCTGAGAGAAAACAGGTGAGTCAACCCCATACTGAAGTGTTAGCTTATTATTTTATGACGTCCAGCCTTTGAAGAAACATGTCTTTTATAACCTAGGAGAATAAGGAGGAGACTGCTTATGGAATTAAATGTTCCCAGCTTCTAATTAGAAGGAGAGTAATTGCAGTGTCATTTATAGAGACCTTAATTTATTTCATTTTCAGGACAGGTACATTTGTACTGTATAACTTTCATTCATACACCAACCAAAAGAAGACACTTTTTTTTTTGTTTGCACTACACGTATTCCTTCACTTTAATCCCTTATTTAAAGGTGCATTTCAGCACCTTTCAAGGAGGGAAAAAATAAATAACAAAAAAATTATTAAGCTTTGAATGTGACACAATTGAAAATTTTATTTAAAAAAAATTTGCTTCTTTTCTGTTGGATTTTTTTTCTCTCTACATTATTCTTTGAAGCAATGCAAACTTATAGCTTCTTCAGCTAAGTTTCAGCTGTTGCTTACCCATTTCATTGGTGCTTTTTTGCAAAAATAAAGAAATAAATAAAGCAATTATTAATTCAGAAAACCACTAAAACACCACAACCATTTTCTCATGGCCTGGAGTAGTTTATATTTTTTTGGTATTTTAGGTAAGAAGAAGAAAGCCCCATCTACTTTAGGCTCAAAGTCTAAATTAGAGACAATATAATCTAAGCACACACTACATCAAAGCTGAGACTTCAATTAATTCCAGAGGTATTTATTTAAATGCAAGTTTCTCATTGGCAAACTACCACTGAAGGGCCTCAAGAGGAACATGGAGGCAACAAGGGGAATTCCATTATTCCCACCCTCCAACCTTCTCTCCTGGCCACAGGACCAACACCAAGAAAATAATACAGTCACCAAATATAGCACAATGGGCTTTTTCCTTCTTCATTACCTTTAAAATTCCCAGTCAAGCACAGAGACTCCACACAGGCTTTCTATGCTACGTGTTAGCCCCAGTTCAGCTGAGTGATGAACCTCCGAAAATAAGAGCTTCATAATGGAGCTGCTGACACAGCCGATTCACCCCATCACTGGGAGGAGAGGCGTTCCCTCTTTGAAAGGCTGCCTTTTGTGCTGCTCACCCTCCTACAGCCTGCTCCCTGCCAGACTGTATGCTGTTCTTCAGAGGCTTCTGCTGCTTCCTACATCAGATGGAATTTACCTTCGTGTAATTATTTGTTCTGAGAGCTTTGATCTCCACTTCCCTTGTAACTGCAATGTAGTCACACTTTGAACTACAAGAAAGCACCAATTTAAGGCTCTTGCTGCAAACATCATAATGGTTAATCCTATCAAAAAGGATTGTTAATTGGTCTCCTGGTGATTCTAAGCCGCAGTGACAATGAGTTCTTATATTTGTTTACCACCGCTGTATTTCCTCCTCATGTCAGTAAAAGTACATTCCATCTGATAACTTTTTAGGCGAAGTTCTTGGGTTTCGGCTCACGTTACGGTTTAGGACTAAACCAAATATCTCTCGGTGTCTGAGAAGCAGTTCTGGCCCGATGTGATTACAGACTGCAGGCTTCACAACAAGCCGTCTGAGGCTGTGTACTCATGGGTAAAAAGCAAAAATTTAGATGACTCCAAAACTCTTTCTCAAGCACAATAGGGCCTCTGTAGGAGATGAAAGCTGTCTCTTCATATAATACATTCACTCAAACTTTTGGCACTGACAGGGATTTCATAGAGCTGGGGAGAAGCATTATTCTGTTTCATTTTTGGATCCCTTTCTGGCTCAGCAGTCCAAGAAATTTAAACTGAAGAAAATGCTTACGCTTAAATAGCTCAAACTAATGAAAATGGCTTATCATTCTGGACTGCACTGCAAGAGCTTTTTTATTGTTAAATGGGTTATTTTTATAACAAAGTCCTGACAGAAAACATCTTCCCAGCAGAAAACCCAACTACAGTACTCCCCAAGGCAGGTCCATGTATTTTATTAGTCTGTATGGAACATAGTGTGCTTTTAAGGACGCAGTGCACAAACATGTCTATAGCATTACCCAATGGAAAATTAGGGCTTGTTTGCTTTCTCTTCGACACAAACAGAGTCCTTGCTTTTAACACAATAACTGAATTCTGGTCACAGTCAGGTACACTGTATCTCTCTCTTAAAAAAAAAAAAAAGGTTACAAATTTGAGTATTTGAGTGAAGACACTGGTACAGACAGAACTGTAATTTCGGTGCTCAGCTTGCATTTTCGGGAGTGCAGAGGAGTCGACTGTTGCACAAAAGATTACTCAAAAGATAAATACGGAAACAGCACAGGACACCAACATCCCACCATGCGCTTCCGACCTCCTAGGGACATTTCAGCAGTCTCAATGATGAGCATACTGCCAGCTTTACCTTCCACTTTCCCGTTTGGTATTCTCACAGGCAATTAAAATATTTTTGTTTACTTCTGTTAGGCCAGCCCTTTCCACTGAGCAGCTCTCCCGAGGTGAGGTTTCCTGTTGCCCTCTTCCTGTGATTAGAGCACTTCAGTGTCAAGCACTTCAAAAGTCTTGCTGAAAATGCCAGGAGAGCCCCGGCTGATCAAGGACAGCTCTTGAACCCTGACTGAACTCCCGATCCTCCCAGCGGATAGGGCTGTAGATTTACTGCAGCACGATCGCTGTCACGGTACATCCCAGCAAAGAGCTCTCTTGAAGACCCATGCAGCCTCCCCATTGAGAGCCTGTCCTCTCTCCCAGCCCCAGGCGGAGGGACCTCTCTCCTCAGGAATGGCCTTTCTTCCCGCAGCCAAGGGCTGCTCTTTGTCTTTCCTCTAGAGAAGCAAGACAGATGTGTATTCCCCAAATTAACTCTGTGGATGGTCTATGCTATGCAATGCCTCCCTGGTGCTCTCCTGCATGCAAAATACCTCTTAGACTGTTGATGAGTGGACAAAATTATATCATTATGACCCACTTCAAATTGCTTCATAAGCATGGAAATTCAGAAAGGGAATATTGATTGTCAGAGAGGAAGCAGTGTCCAGCAAGTTTGATGGGAATACGGTGACCTATGTACAGAATCCAGGATGGATTGTGGGGGAAAGGTAACAGTCGCAAGCAAGGAGCTCTCTCTGCCCCGGCGCTCTACATATCCAAACCAGGAGCACTTGACAGTGCTTTTCTATCAGTAAAGGCTTTAGCAAGTTGCTACACATATGCACGCACACTCAATTGCAAGGTCCTATCCCAAGGTTATGGCAAGATGACAGCTTTGAAATCTGAAATGAAAATTCCTCTACGAGGGTTTATGTTGGAAAAACATTTGATTTTCTTTTTAATGTTTGTTTTGCTTGACTTCCTCCAGTCCCCTGAATACAATCCAGACCTTTGGCAGCTGCAAGCCACAATCTGAGGCGCTGATAAATTTATTTTGCAAAATATCTGCAGTATTCTCATTTCATCATGATGCCCCCTGTGAGTGAGGGGAAGGGGCACAAAAATCAGTCTGATTTTTCAGTGATGTTACAATTTGGAGCTTATGCATTTCACATCTGGGGAAGCTGACAGTCACTCTGAAAAAGTTTTTGTTCTCACAGTTACAATTTGAATCTGTGCCTTCTTTTTCTGGCTCCTACAGGCTGTTTTGTGCTCAGCTTTTTTTTTTTTTTTTTTTTTCCATTTTTTTACCAGTCTAGAAATGCAATGATTACTGTTATTAGATAACAAAACTTTACCTGTCATTTTGTTATTTGGTGGTTGTTGGTTTTTTGCTTTATGCGGGGGGGGAGCTGGTGTTATTTCTTCTAATTGGCTTTGAAATAAAAAAGATTTTAGAACAAACTACACAATATCATTCCAGTTCTCCTGGTCCCAGGATATTTACAACCCTAACTTTCTAGGAAAACAATGTGGTTACAATAGCGACTTGATACAATAAATCTAATCATAATCATAAATCACAGTTAAAAGTTACATTTCAGGGTTATGTAGGTTCAGCAATGAGCCCGACTGTTAAGAAAAAATAAAAATCTTGCTATGACAGATAATAACCCAAAGTTTAACACCTTTGATCTCAAAGTGCAACTCTTCAGTGGGAGAACAGGTCTCTACTGTATCTTATGTAAACATCACCTTGCAATTTAAGTGTCTGCAAAAGGTCAGTCAGCATTTTTTTTATCATCTGGGCACTTCATGGTTCATACTTGAAGTGCACAGCTCATATTACAGCATGAACATTCAAGAAGGGGAATTAAAATTAGATGATTACCTGGATTAAACTGGAAGAGACTGAGACAAGCTTTCTGCCAGAGTCAAAATCAGCAGAGAATTTCAGTCACATCTGGGGCTAGGGACCAAGGGGGTTTATTTGTTGAAGAACAGGGCTTCTGGTAGCAATGCTTCATCCTCAGTTTCTTTGCTTGATTTACCCTACTTGTTAAAAAATAATCCAAGGGAATCATATGTTTTGTGGCTGCCTGTAGCATAGTAAAGAACCTCACACACTTAGTAGGTTCATCCTCCCAGGACTTGTACAAAGGTAGGAATTTGAGGCAGGAAACTAAGGCTCAGGGAGAGTAAACAACAGTTTAGTGTCACTCACAAAGGCTGTGGGAAAACAAGTCTTATGTGGGGTCTGTTCAGCATCAAACACACACTTGAATCAGACCCTATTCTCCCCTCTCTTTGCAGGACTTTCATTCTTAACCAGCACTGATGCTTCTTTGTAGAAAAATATTCTTCCTAACCTTATGTTTATTTACTGATGTCTGATATTCTATGTCAAACCAGAGCAAAATCCTGATCAAAGTCAGCAGTAAACAAGGGCATAACCAGTTATGAAGGTGATGGCAATGCATTCAAATTCCTTGCAGTACTGTTCCACTACATGTCACTGAGACACCACAGTGACAGGCATGACATGTATCTCGGGAAACTATGTGATCTTCTAGTCACTGTTCTGTTCCTCAGCTGAATAAGCAACTCTGTATCTTAAGCCCTGCTTCCTCAAAAAGTACTAACATAACTAAAATTACTAAATACTTAAAAATAATAATGTGGTTATATTTTCAAGAAGATGCGCATAGAGATCTGTTATATCTGCAACTGAAAATCTGTAAGGACAGGCTCTCTCCTTTCTAGTGTCCTGGTACTGCCATAATGCAGCATTTCTGATAAAGCACAAATGAAAAGGAAGGAGCTGGGAGTGGGGGTCTATACCATTATAGTAAATAAAAAACAAACATTTGAAACCTAAATAATAATTGGATTAGTTCAGACTGGCATACTTTATCTATTCTCTGAAATTCTGTGGGTTGTGCTGTGGCTATTAGTTTGGATATGGTTATTTCGAAATAAGGAAAGAAACCCTACTTTATTCTAGAGGCAGTATCCAGTGCAAGGCTGGATACAGTCTGCGTGGACAATGCTCAAAGAATCCTCAGTTCCAGATAAGGAGTAGGTCATGAAAGGCCTTATTTCCTAACCTGTGATCCTTTCCATGATACATGCTTTTCCCTCTGTACCTCCTACACTCCACAATGTTATCATGTCCTTCATCACCATCTCCCCATCTTTCTATACACATCTTGCCTACGTCCCTTTGCCCTCTGTTGCAGTGTCCTTGGTTTACTGAATTTTCCTACATGATACCATAGATCTCAAATATAGGCAGTCAACCTATCTCACCTACATCCCCACTTCACCACCCCAGAGTCCCCTAACTTCCCTACCTAGACGACACCATAACCCCCGCAGTTCCTCCTCATAACCCCTGCCTCCTGCGGCGACAGCCTCACCTATCCCTCTCTCCTGTGCTCCCTATAGCATCTTCAAAATCCTTCCCTACTATCCTCCTACAAACCCAACCCCAGTTCCACAGTGACATTAGCCAAGGAGCAGCACGTATGCACCATAGCTGGTGTGGATCCACCCGGGCACTAGCTGGTACACACATATGGCAATAGGTCCCATCACCCAGGAATTCACAAATGGGAAGAAAGTATGCACCAACACACCTGCCAGCTGCTGCTATCCAGGCAGTCAGTGTGACATGCTGCCTACCAGACACCTGGCAGGTCCAACAAATGGCTTCAGGGATGGCATGAAAGTGGGATCAGATCTCAAAGAATAGAATGGGCACCAGCCTCCCTCTCCCATGTTGTTACCTCCCCACAGCACCCTCATAACGTGACTGTAACCTTATAACCATCACCTGCATGGTCTCCTCTGGTGCCTTTGCAAGATGCTCTTTATCATTCTCTTTGACGAAGTCTTCCTCGTCAAAATGCAAACAAATATTTCAACCTGGAGATTAGGATGTGGCAGGGCTAAGTCCCCTGTATCTCATTCTGAGTGTGCTTCCACAAGATGTCCATTGTGCTCATCTGTTCATCTATATGCCTCTGCTGGCTGTCTAACATGAGAGTACACATGTTTTTTGGGAATGGGAACTGCCTTTACATCCTGTTGTTGTACAGCATCAAACACAGGGAGATCCCAACCTCCTGCTCAGGATCATAGTCATCAAAATAGTTTAGTTAACTATCCAATAAAGTCTTACCAGGCATTCAGTTTACAAACACATGAGTGCCTGAAATTGGAAAGAAGAGGCTTTGCCATTAGATGGTCAACTGGGTTTACACTTTATATGAGTGAATTGTTTATGAAAAAGAAAGGCCGTTCAGTGAGAATAGGGAGTAAGCCCTTTTTCCAACTGTTAACAAGAAGTTTTAATTCAGAACTTTCCATAAATTATGTAGGGAACCTCCCTCTCAGTCTCCCCAGAGGTGAATTCATGCTGCCCTTGCCAAATTGATGTGGCTTTTTTATTTCCTCTTATAATCTTCCGCACTTCTAAATCCCCAGGAACCATCTGCAGGTGCATTCCAGAGGGGATATTGAATATTTTATTGACAGGCAAGTACTAAAGAACTGGTTCCCATAGTCACTATATGCAAAAGTCTTCCCCTCAGAGCTCACACAAAGGGGAAGCATGTCCCTTTCTACACCGTCCCTACTGAGAACAATGCCGGGAAAACTCACTGCTTCCAATGAGGCCCATAAATCTCTCTGTTGATCCCTGACAGTTTTGCTTGCCTTGAAGAAAGAACAAATACATATGCTTGAGATGAGCATTCCTAAATCATTATCAGGCCTTTAGAAAGGTGCCACCTAAAAATAGCTCAGGTACACATGAGAAAAAATTTACCTGCCAAACTCTGAGTAAGCTCAAGAGGATATGGGTCAATATTCCTCTAAGCTAGTCTGAAAGCTGAGCACTCTCACACCTCAGAGCTTTGCACATGAACTGACTGAAGCGGAGGCATTTAAAGTTAATTCATTAGGATAAATACTTTTTTACTGAGATAGCTATTGGTACACAGTTCTCTCTAAACTTCTTATCTTCAGCCACAAGTCTGTGGCCCATCACATTTGCACTGGATCTTGCATCTAATCATGCAGATATTTCAGGATCTTGATGGTACAGCACCTGTGGTACAGCAAGTCTGATTTGGACTAGTTAATGCTGCCTGATTGACCACAACAGTTCTCTTATCACTCCAACCACACCACTTCACTGACTGTCTTCAGTCCTTCTGCCTTGACTCTCTATGAATAGGCCAGACACCAGACATAGCTTTCTAATGAATAAGGTTCCTCCTGAGTGCTCTTTTTTTTTTTCCCCCCACATAAATCCCAAGCGCTAGCCATGTCAGGCAAACAGGTAACTAGTCAGTGTTCTGCCTTGCCATCTTTTCCAAGTCCACATGTAACTTGCTTCATTTCTCTTGTCCATTCAGAATGTTTTTCTTGTATACTGCACACTTCTTGGAAGAAGCTGTCTTATTCCATGGCTCAGGCAGCCATGTACACATGGTAATAGCTATATTAGCAATGCTGAAGGATGTAGTTGATAACACATTTACTTTGTGACAAAGCTGGTTTAGAAGGTCTTGTTCATCCCTCCCAAGAGCTGCCCGTCTCTCTGCTATGCCTTGCATGCCCGCAGTCATGCCATGCACTTCAGTCTGCAACCTGGTTTGCAGCATGGTCCATTCTGCAACTAGTGCACTTCTATCCGCACTAGTGAAAGGGTGGTGGCTGCAGAGGAGGCTTGGAAAGAATGAGTGAATGAATGGCTGAGGAGGAAGAGACATTTCTCAAGCTGACTTTGTTGTTGAAGAAAACGTATGGTATGACATCCTCAGATGGGAAAGATTTTTCTTATCTGCCCTCCTGCCAATTATCACCCTTTCCATATCCATAACATGAGTCAGCACAGCTACACAAACATGTAGGAGATCACAGAATAATCAGTTTAACTACTGCTAGAGGCCTCAGATCAGACCAGTTCTCAGGCAATCTGCTTGATAAGAGGGGAGATTATACAGCTTTTTCCAGACCACTCTTACCAACCATGTAGTTTGAACACTGGCTTTTTGAGACAAAGGGCATTTACATCTCCCTTCAAGCTGTACTACAAATCCATACTCAGGTGATATACCAGCTGTGTTCTGCACAAAGAAATTGCACCAACATGACAAAATCCACTCAGGTGCTATCACTGGACTGATTCAGAATTAGCAAATGGCAATATAAAACATTTGAAAACCAGGTACAATGCCTCTGACCAGAATCCCTGCATGTTCCTCAGACCCACCAGAACAGCAGGTCTTACTCAGCCAATGCCCTGGAGCCCCACATGAAATTCCTTTTGAACATGTGGTTTGTGTAGACTGTACAGTACATCCAGAAAGCATTGGGCCTATAGTAGATGTGTTATGCAGTACCTTGGGCATGCACAGAAATCCCACCTCCTAAATGCGCCAAATTTACTATGCTTGCATTAACCAGCTGCACAGAGCCCATGAAATTCTGACAGCAGTCTCAGGTGGCTCAGCGTCCCTACTTATGTTCATGTTACTGATTATGTTCATGCCTGGGGCTACAGAACAGAAATACAGAAGTCCCGTGCTTGTGATCTAGCTTCCCCACAGCATTCTCCTATATATAATGTTCATGTCCACTGCTAAAATCAGTTGAAAGGCACAACTGTTCAACTTCAGTACAACCTCACAATGTGCTGCCTTTATTTGACCACATTCATTAGTCCTCCTAATCCTGGGCTGGACATTCTGGTTGTCTCCAGGTAGTTTTATGTTTTCCAGGAGAGCAAAGGATGCAAGTTAAGAATACAGGCCAGCAAGGGACTAGGGATTGCAGAGTCCATATGAAGAACTCTGCAATCCATGTTGCTTCATAAATACTGTGATCTCTTGATCTGCTTATCAGAAAAAGCAGAACATATAGGAAGAGAGTGAAACATTTTTTTTGTCGTTCTCTAGGGAGAAATGGTATTAGACAAGAGATATACATGGTTAGCTACATTACCTCCTTAAGTAGATAGCTTAGTTAATTTCAGGGAATCAGTGGCAAAACTCCTATTGATTCTAATGGAGCCAGAATGTAACCCAGTCATCAAAAGTAGTTTGCTCTTCTTCAGACTCTATTTTGACCAAATGTGAACCAAAATGTGTGGGAGCTAAAGACAGACCTGAATTAAACAGAACAGCATTCTAGATTGAATAACTCTCGAAGTAAAAGTGTTTTTCTGTGCACATAACCCATGCATTACAAAACTTACATCATTAAAAGTAAAAGAACTGTATATTGGAACAACAGAACAAAATTACCATTGGGGTTAAACTTTCCTTTCTTCTACTTGCATAACCTGCTA